>NC_056741.1:1535039531-1535263288 GCF_019279795.1 Protopterus annectens | reverse complement strand
CTTACTTTCACCCTTCCTGTTTCCGTGTTGTTTGCGGAAAGGCCATATGACTAGGTTAAGGGAACGTAGACATCCTCGTACACATGCACTTCTGCACGCATTGTGTGCTCTCAGCTGAACTATTACCCCACACCCTGGTCCTGCAGCTGTGTTTTGCGATGTACAGCCCAGGTTTGCTGTGCTCCAACATGCTTCTTGCTATGGTGGCACACCCCTCTGCAGATGACATGTATTCCCTCTGAGCCACTCCTCAGTGTATTACCGCTGCGCCATTTGGTACAGCCTTACACCGGCGGGGGATTTGCGGTTCAGTATCATCTGCCTCATTTGCATGGCATTGACTACTAATTCATAGTTACCACGCCGAACACTGCTGCGAGTCCTTGGCAACCCTTGCACCGTGTTTGTGGTGTTCCATGCATACCATGGTGTATTATGCTGTGAACCTGATGTGTATTATGCTGCTGTTTTATAACATTGTTATATTATTTCATTGTATTGCACCTTACGCAAACATGTCCTAGGGTTCTGATGTGAGTTGCTGTGGACATGCCATTTAAGTTGTTATTTACATGTTGTGCATGTTTTCTTTTGACATTGTCTGTGTATTTCGCCATTGGCATATGGTACCAGTGTGATATCTGGGTCTGACACTCTTCCGTTACTCCTATGTTATGTTTGGGAAAATGTAAACCCTTTTTTTTGGTTTACATTGCCCTGGGCTTATGCTACGTCTGCGCCACTTCGTGAATCACTATATGCCTTCATTTGCATGGTGCAACACCGCACATGGGGTGTTTAGCATACCTACGCCGGGGGCTGCGCAAATCCGGCGCACGCCGGTAGTGCATGTGGGATTGGATCGTACATGAATCGCTCGGCGGCCATATGTGGCATTGTAATGCGTACGCTATGCGTGCGCCTGGCGCAAGGTTCATGAATCCCGGGGACTGTTTTCATCTTCTGTCTAGAATTCCACTTTCTTTATGCCCACCCCCTCCATCTGCATAGCTAATCCCTCCTGGTCTATTACTTCCATATTCTTAATATCCCTTCCCATTTGAAGTGTTGAAATATTTCAGTTTGTTACTGGTAGACTGAAGTGTCTGATTTTGATTGCATTTTCAATTTATCTCCATTTCTTTATTTTGTTTTTGAGTGTATCATTCTTTACGGGTTATATTCCGAAGCCTACAGATGAATGTCTACATTATCTCTCACCTTTGTTCCCTTTCACCTTAAATGTATTATTAAAATTAATTAGATACCTCTATTCTGTATCCACCATTTTTTAATAGTCCTCCTCATATTCTACTACACAACATTGGATCCTTTATTCAGGTGCCCTCTTCAAAAGGAACCCTTGATGATTGGACGGGAGAAAGGAAATTCACCCCGGGGATCACGTCAGTCACCCTGCTAGACAGGGGTCCAGGGAAGTAAATAGTGTGGGAAGAAATAGCCAGGGAATTGTTATGGCTAGGCTTGTATAGGCCCCAAGGTCGATAGCCTAGTACCAACCTATGAATCTATGTTCTTGATCAGCATGACTTTGTGTAAATTAATAAATTAATGTTTCTAAAGTTTTTCTCTCAGCACTTCAGTGATTACGTCAACTTCCCTGCTAGACATTCCCATCAACAAGTGTAAGTAAATAATAAGACAAAGACACAATAGCTGTCATAATGGGCAGCAGGTCTTCTACTGTTTCCACTGGTTCCTAACATTATAACCACTTTGCTGGTCTCTTGCAATCCTCCCATATTGTGTAAATCTCTTTCTTTCTGACCCCGCTACTGTTACTTCCTTTTCCATTTGCATTGTTAATCCCTGCTTCTCACTCTGATCGACACCTTTCCATCTTATGTAAGGGCATCATTCAGTTTGTGTACCTTTCCAGTGCTTCCTTTAGCATCTCTGTTCCTTGTACAGAGACTGCCCTTTTCTCATGTTTTCTATGTTCTCCTGCTAAAGTCCTTCCTTTATTTCCATTCCCTGAGGCAGCATCTGCATTTCTATATCTTATTTAGACTAATAACATGGATATTACTAATTTTGTGGACTGATTTAATGCTTCTTCAGTGGTCTTATCTACCAAATCATTAGTCTCCATGTGAACATGATGTGTGGATTATCTGTGACCATCATGACCACTGTGGTCATGACCTGGCCTGCATATGTTTCACACCTATAGACAGCACAAGGAACAAGAAACTAAGGGTAATGCTGCTTAATGCCAGAAGTCTTAACCTCAAGATGCACGCACTCAAAGCTCTCCTCAGTATGGAGAACATCGATATCTGTGCAGTGAGAGAAACCTGGTTCAAGGCTCCAGAGAGCACACCAGCACTACCAGGCTATACCTCATATCATGCTTTTCGGCCCCAAAACCCAGACCGAACCACAAAAGGAAGGGGAGTTTCCATATTTATCAAGGATATCCACACCTCCAGGTTAGTGGCATTGCACGAAGTATCGGAGACCATCCATGTGCAACTAACAATGGGCAAGACTGCTTTTCAGTTTATAGCATCCTACTGACCACCCTCTCAAAGTCAGGAATCCCACTCGGCTTTCCTGAAAACATTGGAGAACATGAAGATCTCTCCGAACACCATTATATTGGGAGACTTCAACTACCCAAACATTGACTGGGAGCACTACTCAAGCCCCAGCACCTTAGCCCAAAGGTTCCTGGAAATTATAAACTCAAATGCTATGGAACAACTAGTCACCACTCCCACAAGAGGCACAACATACTAGACCTGATCATTACCAACATGGGGACTCTATGCTCCACACCAGAAGTATATCCCTCATTGGTAAGATCAGACCATAAATTAATTTCACTGGATGTCCACATCCCGACCCCACCCCCAGCCCAGAAAACCACAGTGAAAAACTTCTCAAAAGCGAACTTCTCACTTCTCAAAACCAAAGTGGAATCCTTCAAGGCCCCAGGGCCAGTGGAAACTACGCCCAAACTGCAGAATCCTATATTAGCATTCTGGACATCTCCAGGAATGCATGGATCATGCTATCCCAAACAAAACCAAGACCCAATCATCCAAAGGCAGGCATCCAGTCTGGTGGACCCCTGCCATAAATAAACTGTACAACAGAAGGAGGAAGCTACTACATGATAGAGCAAAATCCCTAATAGGAAAGGCATCTCTGTTCAGTACTAGCAAAAAATTACGATCCCTCATAAAATCCTCTAAGGCCAGCTTCGAGAGAAAAATTGCACAGGACACCAAAGACAATCATATGGCTTTTTTCAGTTATGTTAGGAACCTGGGATGCAACTCCCAGACTTGTTCTGAGTTGATTCTAAATGACAAAAAATACACTGAACCCACAGACATCGCCAATATCCTGGCAGACAGGTTCAGTGTAAACTTCTCCACCCCCTCCCCCCACAAAAGAGCAAGTATCTATTCCAGCAGAGGGCTGCCTCCCAAACATCTCTGATGCTCAGGTGAAGGCTGCCCTCTCCAAAGCAAAAAACACTGCTTCCATGGGACCAGGTGGCATCCCAGGTTGCATCCTACATGACCTCCAAGAGGAACTAATCCCTCAAATAAAACAGCTATACAATCTCAGCCTCACTACAGGATATGTGCCCACAGAATGGCGTACAGCAACAGTGGTCCCACTCCACAAAGGTGGAGCCTCTACGGACCCTGGAAACTATCGCCCCATAAGCCTGACTAGCTTAGTCTGCAAGGCTATGGAGAGGATCATCATGGAGCTCATAAACAAAGACATTGGGGACCTACAGACACTAGATTCTACCCAGTTCGGCTTTGTCAAGGGCAGATCCTGCCTTTTGAACCTGGTTGACTTCTTCAAAACAGTCACCAAAGCCATAGATGAAGGGAAGGTAGTCCACACAGTCTCTCTGGACCTTGCAAAGGCATTTGACACCATACCCCACTCGGGCATCATAGATAAGCTATCCAGCTTAAATATAAACCCCTATGTCACAAGATGGGTCCAAACTGGTTCAAAGACAGAACCCACAGAGTGAGAGTTGCTGGAGCCATGTCAGACTCGAAACCGGTCACAAGTGGCGTCCCACAGGGTTCTGTCCTGGAACCACTCTTGTTCGGTATATACTTTTCCGAGGTACAGGCAAACGTGGGAGGACTATGGCTCACCAAGTTCGCAGACGACTGCAAACTGGGCGCCATAATCGAATCTCCAGCTGACACGAGCATCCTTCAAAAGGTCTCACAGAGACAGATAACTGGTGCCAGTGCCATGGTTTAAAGCTAAATGCCAAAAATGTATAGTCATACCCTTTGGCAAAACAATGTGCCCACAAATTACCATATAGGCGGAAACCCATTAAGTACAGAGAAAGTTATTAGGGACCTGGGGACCCAAGTTGATAGCAATCTCTCATTTGAAAACCACATTGCCAAAGTGGTTAGAAAGACCTTCTACATAGCCCACCTCATCACGAAGGGTTTCACATCTAGATCAAGAGAGGTAATCATGCCCCTTTATTCATCCCTCATCAGGCCCATCATAGAATACAATGCCCCTTTTAGGATGTACCTTACCCGACACCTGCAGCAATTAGAACCACTGCAAAAGTATCTCACCAAGAGGATCAAGGGTCTCAAACAGATGCCATATGCTGCTCGGTTAAAAAAACTCCAGCTCTACTCAGTTGCATACCACCTACTTCAAGGCGATCTATGCCTGACATACAAAGCTATGTCAAATCCAGAATTATTGGACATGCTCCACCTCAGTAAATCTAAATCCCTTAGAGCCACACACTCGAGGGACTTGAACCTCAGCACAGAAATAAATAGAACTTGCTGGAGGGACAGATTCATATCCCAGAGGCTCCCTTCACTCTGGAATAGAATTCCAGTTCATGTGAGGCAGAGCACCTCACTGAATCTCTTCAAGAAGAATCTCGATAAGTGGATGGGGGATCGTAGGTTTGTCCCAGTGATTACTCCCGTGTCACTATTAGAAAGAGGCACAGTAAACTAAACCTTAAAAAGGGCACAGTATACTCAAATCAAGGGGTGGCGTAAGCCATACAGAATCGGGCTAGGCTTATAATTGCCCCAGGGCAGATAGCCTAGTATGAACCTATGAACCTATGAACCTGATCCTTCTTGTAATGGAATTCTCTACGACAAGTGCTTTTCCCACTTTATCTTTGGTCAGCTTCCTGCCACTCCACTTCCTGGCTACCAGTTCTGTCCTACCTTATTAGATCTTCTCCCAGATAAATTATTTCCTACCTCTAAGTATTATCCTTCATTGTCTCTCTGTTCCACTCCTGTTCTAATAATATCAAACTGGGGCAGTAATGCAGAAGTCAGGTCTATGGAAAGGAAGTGAGGCAGAGCGAAAAATAAAAAAAAAATGGAAAGGTGAAGGCAGATCTGACTGCATTGGACCAGGAAGAGATAAAAAGAGAAGGTGAGGAGATAAAAGAGAAATAATACTATAGTCTAACAGAAGGGCAATAAAGACAGCGACAGCATCAGAGAGAAAGTTGATAGTGATTTAGTATATGGGGGCCAAAAACAGAAACATGGTCTTTTTAGGTGCATAGCAGAATGTAGGAATGGATAATTACACCTAGCCTGTACAATCATAACAAAGGAGGGAGATAACAGAAGACTGGGGAATACTGAATGTTTTGTTTTAGTCGTCACAAAGGAACATAAGGGCAGGATGTCGTGCTGAGAGAGAAACAATTCAGAGTGGAGAGAACATTGGATAGACCACTACACAGAGATGGAAGATAAAGAAAAGGAACAAAATTCCTTCAGAGAACAAAAGTCACAATGACCTCATGTTGTACCTACCATATTCCTCAGAAATCTGGTCAGTCTGCTGCAAGACACCCTGATGAAAATCTTCATCAGATAACTCACAAATGCAGAACTGCCTGAGGAGTGAAGAACAGCAAATGTGTTATCCTTATACAAGCAGACAGCAGCAATGATTCAAGGAACCGCAGGTTGTTAGTTTAAAGATAGTTTAAAGCAATGACAGTGAAACTTTTTTAAGTAAATCCTGAGGGGAAGTCTGGCAGTATTTCTATATGTCAACAACCTCCAGGGCAGTAGCAAACACGGTCTTATAACCAGAAAGAGTTACCAGTCAAACCTGATTTAGTCTTCATGTATTTAGCTGAGTTTGGTGGGGGGGTGCCAGCAGACATGGTTATATGGACTTTAGCAAGGCCTTTGATGCAGTCCAATACAGAAGGCTAATAGAAAAACTGGAAAGGCTTCAGTTGGACAAAGACTGAGGAACTGAGTAGCTGCGTAGCTGAGGGTTACAAGATAGAGTGTTGGGCACAGAGGAACATTGGAATTAGGAAAGTCACTAACAGAATCCCTATGGGGTCTGTCCTGGGCCCATTACTGTTACTGTTTAGTGTGTTTGTCTTGGATATATACATATATATATATATATATATATATATATACATACACACACACACACACACACACACACACACACACACACACACACACACACACACAGACATATGACTTGGGCATTTGGTAGAAATGCTACATGGTCAATGTATGCAGTTGGATGACAGGTGTGGTAAATCAACAATCCCTAGGTAGAGGACTATTCCCTTTCCATGGGAATTGTGCAATCTTGGAGTTAGTATATCTATATAATAAGCAGGGGGCATGTGGGTGCAGTGGTACTTGTCTCCCCTTGATAAAAACAATGATGTATTTTTTTTTTGCATGCATTGAGAACATTCTTTACACGTGCAGTTGCTTGTCAACATTTGCTTTGCCAGCCTTTTGTCGTCAATGTTCTTGCCGTTGACATTGTTGATTTGTCAACCAAAGTGAGTATATATATATATATATATATATATATATATCTATGCATATATATATATATATATAGCTATATATATATATATATATATATATATATATATATATATATATATATATATTAACAGAGAACAGGATCAACTTCTTTGCTTATAACACAAAGATGTGCACAGCATTGAATGATCTGAGTATCCTAAGGAACTATTTGTTAAAGCTATCTAAGTAGGTAGAAAGATGGCAGGTGAAGGTCATTGCAAATGAATATGAAGTACTTCACTTCGGCTACAGCAATCCTGGTGTTAAGTATTCAGCTGAGGGAGTGGAACAGGGCAGAAAAAAGGATCTGTGGAGTGTGGATCATACCTGAACTGGGACACAAGGAGTTGATATGTACCGTATCACCAAATACAGTGCTGCATTTTTCAGCATTCAAACAAGCTGCGAAAAAGAGCTTGAAAAAAAATAGAATTCATTCAAGAAAATCATAAAGCTGGAAAACTGAACTTTTCTTAAAAGCTTTAGGAACTGTTATTCTATTCTTCTAACTACTTGGATGTGACCTCTGTGTAATATGTAAGGCAGTTTTATTTAAAACTCTATGCCTGACGTGTTCTACTGTGGGAGATATCCCCAATTCATAAGCGGTCTAAAATGATCCAATGCAGAACAGAGCCCTTTAGCAGTCTGCACTCATTTCTTAATTCCTGCTGGGAAGAAAACTTGCTCCCATCACCAATGACTGTTTTGGTATATTGGTAGGCTAAAGCTTTATTGCCCATGCCTGAAATATTGGTATGCGGTATCTCTATGCATCACTTACTGAGATATCCACACCTCTATAAAACCTAATATAAAAAGACATTTTATTAATAGAAAAAAAATTATAGGTGCAATTCACAGTGGTGTCTATGACTATGGAATAAGCTTTTCCATATAATCAGAGGTTAGTCTAACTTTAATCTTTGTAAATATAGATCAAATCTATATCTATATTTCTCTCTCTCTATATATATATATATATATATATATATATATATATATATATATATATATATATATATATATGAATTTGTGCAGAGCTGATATAGCAGAGCTATAATTCCTGGCTGCATTGGATTCTATTGCCATCTGATATACCAAAACTGATCAATACAGTCTTTTGCAACTTGATTTGTACTGTACTGTATTTATATATTTGCTTTATTGTTTCTGTCCTTTGCTGTCTGCATGTTTGTTTTTCTCACATTCCCTACCAAGTGTAGTCTTAAATTCATTGGCCTTGGAATTGCCTACCCCTGCAGTAAATCTGATTTTGGTCACTCCTCCCAGTCCAATCTCATTTGATCACTCAACCTAGTGCAGTGATATTATTTGGGTAAGACTACCCCCTTGATTCTTTGAGTTTGGGCATTACTCCCTGTCCTAACTCATCAGCTCAGTGTACTGAGTAGAGTGATAGCATTTGGGAAAGCCAACCCCTTAGTTCCCTAATCTTGAACTATCTTCTGTTTCCTCCCTCTCCACTTAAAAAAAAAATTACACTTCATTCCGCTGCTTTTACTGTAACTGTGTTCTTCATACTTTATTACCTTAGTTTTGCTGTGTGCTCTTAAGTGTTCAGGTGTTTTTATTCTGCTGCATTTATTATTGCTTGTTAGCAGCCTGACTAAATTTATCTGCTGTTCTATGCATCTTAGCTTTGGTTTTAGTACTTTTGCTTTAGGCCAGGTACTTTACATTTATGAAGGTTCTTGTGGTCTACACTCTTGTGGACAAAGCCTTATCAAAACACTCTCTACATAAGTCTGCCCAAGCATTCGAACACTATGTCTGGACAATTCCCATCAGTTTCTCCTGCCAGCCTGGTCGACATGGGCATACTAACACAGTGAAGCAACTGGCTCATGTTTACTGACAACCTTCTTTTCCTAGTACATAATTCCTCCACCTGCGAGAAATGCTTCTACATCAGTAACCTGGAGTCCATGCTCTCTTACACCACAGGCAGTACTCCTAACAAAGAGGAGATTGCCAGCGCAAACACCACACCACTCACATCACATAGCCAAGCACAACACACACAAACACCTATGCTAAGGTCCTCAATAAAAACTTACTTAAACAGCAGAGCCCTCCAAAACACACTCACAAATATTCCAAATACAACACCAAACACATCAAACACAGCAGACAACACACCAGTGTCTCACAAACACAGCCCATAAGGCAAAACAATAAACCATCACAGCCCACAAGACATAACAATAAACCAAACATACTAGTCATTGGTGACTCAGTTGTGAGACACACCGATGTCCACCTCACCATGCTCGACAAGGAGAAGGTCACGGTCAGTTGACTGTCTGGTGCCAGAATACACCCACATCATGCAAACACATAAGTCTCTCCACAACAAGTACAAGTATGACTCTGTCATTGTCCATGTGGGTGTGAATGACTTGAGACATACCTCCCTGGGCTATATAAAGAGAGACATGATTGAACTCTCAGAGTATGTGTTCCAGGCAGGTATGACCCTAGCCGTAAGCAGCATCCTATCTTGACCAAGAATTATACCACAATACCAAGGGGATCCAGTATCTGTCTGCCTGGGGTGACATGGTAAACAGGCCTCGATGCTTTGCCAGAGATGGTCTTCAGCTGTCACCAGTGGGTTTCTGGATCCTGGCCAAGGCTCTCGCCTCCCCATTGTGCCTTTTTTAGGCAATGTCCTAAAGACAAATCTTCCAACATAAAGGATCTGTCAAAAAGCAAATTGAAGGTCATGCTGCTTAATGCTAGGAGCCTTAACCTGAAAATGAACTCACTGGAGGCTCTCCTTGCACTGGCAGATGCCAATGTCTGTGCGATCATGGAAACTTGGTTCAGGCCTGATGACAGCACCCCTGCCTTACCAGGCTATATCACATTCCACACATTCTGACCCCAAAATGAGGTCAGGATGACTAAGGTTGGTGGAGTCTCTATCATCATTAAGGACAGGCACACCTCCAGACTGGTTTGCCAGCTTGAAGCACTGGAACTACTCTAGGTGCAACTGACAGTTGGCAAGACACCCATCCAAATTATAGCTAGTTATAGGCCCCCTCTATGACTCAGGAGTCCCACTCCTCTTACCTGCATTCTACTTGACTCCATCACGATACTCCCTAACACCCTGATCCTTGGTGACTTCAACTACCCCACCATAGACTATGTGAACTATTCTAGCACTAATGCACTTTCTCAATGATTCCTTGACTTCATCAATTCTAATGCACTAGACCAGCTCATCTCATCCCACACAAGGGGAGATAACATTCTGGACTTGGTTCTCACCAACATGGGCGACCACTGCACCACTTCCATAGTATGTTCTTCCCTGGTCAGATTAGATCATCGGAATGTCTCATTTAAAGTTTCTATCCCACCCCACCCCCCTCCCACCGTAATCAAGCTAAAAAACTTCTCAAGAGCTGATTACAACCTCCTAAGGGAGGGTATCTGTAGCTTCACACCACCGCCCCCCCCCCTCACAGGAAGCAGACAACAATGATGAACATTATGCCAGTACAGTATACAAGCATCTGTACAACTGCATGTACTCAGTGATACCCAGTAGAACTAAAACCTTCTCAAGGAAACACAAACCTGTTTGGTGGGCATCCTCTATCAACAGGCTTTACAACAAAAGGAAGAAACTGTTGTTCAAGGGTAAAAAGGAACAAGTTCTAAATTGGAAAAGCTCTCTCCTTAGCCTCAACAAGCAACTTAGATCACTAGTGAAAACCTCCAAGTCCAATTATAAATGGAAACCAGCCTCCAAAACAAAGGGAAACCATAAAGTCTTCTTCAGGTATGTCAGGAACTTCCATGGCAAAGCCCAGGTTTGTTCCAAATTAGTACTTAGCAGTATCACGTACATTGATCCTGTTGACTGAGATAACCTGCTAGCAGATAGGTTCAGAGCAAACTTCACCCCTCTGTTCTCCCCAAAGGCCATTTCAACATCCCCGATACTTGCCCCACACCTCACATCTCCATAGATCAAGTGTTGCAGGCCCTATCCAAGGCAAAAAAACACAGCTTCCATGGCACCTGTTAGTCCCAGGATGTATTCTGCACCATCGCCAGCAATAACTGGTTTCTCCATTGAGCACCCCATTCAACAACAGCCTAAGTACAGGCTTCATTCCAGCAGAGTGGGGAACTGCCATTGTCACCCCCTTGCACAAGGGTGGTGCCACTATTGATCCTGGAAACTATCAACCCATTAGCTTGACAACTCTGATCTGTAAAGCCATGGAGTGCATTATTATGAATCTCATAAACAAGGACATAGGCAATGTCCAAGCACTTGACCCCGCCCAGTTTGGATTTTTCAAGGGCAGATTTTGCCTGTTGAACCTGGTTGACTTTTTTGAGACTGTCACCAAGGCCCTGGATGAGGGAAAGTCAGTGCATACAACTTACCTTGATTTGACCAAGGCCTTCGCCATAATCCCCCACTCTGGCATCATCGAAAAGCTAGCACAACTTGGTGTAAATCCCTATCTCATAAGGTGGTTGGCCAACTGTCTCACCAACAGGACCCTCAAAGTCAAAATAGGCACCTCCACCTCCAATAGCAGACCTGTCTCTAGTGGAGTTCCACAGGGATCTGTTCTGGGACCCTTACTGTTTGGCATCGATTTCTCAGAAGTCCAGGCAAAGACAAAAGGCCTGTGGCTGACCTAGTTTGCAGACGACTGTAAGTTGGGTGCTGTCATTGACTCCACAAATGATGCAAACATACTGCAAGAGGGTCTCACTGCAACTAATGGCTGGTGCCAAAGTCATGGCCTCAAGCTAAATGCAAAAAAAATGTGTCATCATACCATTCAGCAAAAACATGACCCCTACTGATTAGCACAACAGTGGCAACCCACTAAGCAAACAACCTGTGATGAGACACCTGGCTCTCAGGATGATAACACCCTCACATTCGACCATCATGTAGCAGCGATGGTCAGAAAAGCTTTTTACTTGGTTCATTTCATAAGTAAAGGGATTGCATCCAGAAAAAAGGAGGTTATTACCTCTCTATATTCCTCCCTCATTAGACCAATAATTGAGTGTAACACCCCCATTTGGGATGTACCTCTCCAAACATCTGCATCAATTGGAAAGGCCACTGAAATACCTCACAAAGAGATTCCATGGCCTCCAACACCTGTCCTGTGCAGACAGGCTCAAATTACTATCAATCTACTCACTATCGTACAGATTGCTCAGGGGTGATCTGTGTCTTGCCTACAAGGAAATCTCAGACCCTGCCCTACTAAAGATGCTCCATATCCATAAGTCTAACTCCTCACGCACCACCTGTTCAAAAGTCCTGAATCTAATATGCGACATCAACAAAACCTGCTGGAGAAACAGGTTTGTCTTCCAGAGGTTGCCCCGTCTCTGGACTAGACTTCCCATATATGTCAAACAGAACACCTCGCAGACCCTCTTCAAGTGCAACCTTGATGAGTGAATGGGAAACCACAAATTTGTGCAAGGGGTTCCACCTGTGTCCCTCATTGACAGAGGCAATAGGTGCTGACTGAGGTTTTTTGAGGGGATAAACTCTTGGCTAGGCTTATAAGGGCCCCATGGCTATTAGCCTATTAACCTCTTATGATCCTATGATCCTATATATGCACATGTGCATGCTCATGTCTCTCTCTCGCTCTCTCTCTTTCTCTCTCCCTAGATATGAATATATATGTATATACAGATATATAGGTATATATATATATATATATATATATATATATATATATATATATATATATATATTTAGGAAGAATGATGCACACATACACACACACATACAAATGTATATAATCTTTATTGACTCTGTTGTTGAGGTGGCATATGACCCTTCTCACATTTTCAACCAGGCCCAGCAGCAAATTCATCAAGAATACAAAATGTAGAGCAAAGAACAGGAATATAACACATAATGAAAGCTGGGACAGATTAAAGAATACAAAGAATATAATACCTGTTGCAAAACTGAGAACAGAATGCTAATACTATACACTATACTATACAAACTATAGAACCCAGAAATCCCAAAATGTTTTGGAATACTATGAACCACGTTTTTCACCCAGGAAATCCCTCAACTCCCAAACCCTGCCCAAATGGCACACCCTAAGAAACAGCATAAATTTTCAATTCATACTTCACTGACACCATTAGCAAACTTACACAGACTTTCCACCCTACCAGTCTCTCACTTCTCACCCCCCACCTCAAAACACCCTCTTTTCATTAAATCCTGTTCCTGCTAACTGCATTAACAATCTCCTTAAACTCAAACAATATTCCTCATCTGCAGATATCCTGCCAACTCTCTTCCTTAAGGCTGTTGCTAACTCCATAGAATATCCTGTCTCCATCCTCATAAATCTCCTCACTCAGTACAAGAATCCACCATTCCTACCCTCTGGAAAAAATTCCACACTATACCAATCCACAGAGGTGGTGACTCCGTTGAGTTTTCTAACTATCGACCAGTTGCCATACTCTCTTCACTCTCTAAAATTCGTGAACACTGCATTCATAAACAAATCATGGCATACCTCACTCAAGAAAACCCATCTGCCCCCACCACAGCACCACTACAGCTCTCATTTCCATTACTCACTCCATCTCCTTAGCCAGAGACAGTAATAAATAGTGTCCTATCTCTTTCTAGGACTCTCCAAAGCCTTTGACACTGTCTCTCACCCTATTCTTTTCTCTAAACTTTCACAACTTAACCTCTCCTCTGCAACTATCTCTTGGTTTAACAGCTACGAGCTACCTCACAGACAGACATCAGTCTGTCATATGGCTCTCTGTTCTTTCTCTTCTTCTCCCTGTCAAAATGGGTGGTCCACAAGGCTCACTTCTAGGCCCCCTTCTTTTTACCATCTTCACTAACCAACTTTACATATCTTGTCCTCAATTATACCTCATACAGTACTCAGACAGCTCCACAGTCATCTCCATTGTTGACAACCCCTCTGCACACCCTAATACAAAAATCGTTCAGCCTCACTGAAGCATGGCTTGCTAACAATATAAAATGAAAAAGCAGCAAACCAAAGACCAGGAAGGAACCGAACCACAAAACTTGTACGCTTTTGTTCGTTTAATAAAACAACACAAACTTCATCAGAATGAATACAAAAACTTGAAACCCCCCTTTAAATACTTGCATTGTGCAAAAAATCATCCAATGATAAAATGCTTCAAATAAATTATTTAAATAGCCACTGTGATGTCATGAAAATTTAAAAATGCACTACAATTTTTTTTAACATTGCATATGTATAAAACAGTGGTTAGCATTGCTGCCTCACAGCAAGAGGTTCTCCGGCTGGGGGTGCCTTCTGTGGAGTCTGCATGTCCTCCCTGTGGTCGTGGGTTTCTCCCGGGTGCTCCGGTTTCCTCCCACATCCCAAAGACATGCTGCAGGTGGATTGATACTCTAAATTGGCCCTAGGTGTGTGAGTGTGCCTTCTGGGAAAGGTTAGGCTGGGCTGGCAACTACACACCGTAAAACTCCACTGCCATTCAATGTGCGACAAGGATCCGCTGTGGGCGCCCCTAAAACCGAAAAAGCGAAAGAAGAAGAAGCATATGTATAAAAACATGAAAATGTATGCATATAATAGTCAACAATAACAAACTACTACACAGAGTTTCATCAAATGAAGCCCATTTTGTGAACAGCTTGGCTCACTACATCAAAGCCTTTGTAACTGAAGAAAACACTTGATGTTAATAGATTCATTTAGTCCTGGAGGGTAGTCTGCTCTTAAAGGTATCTGCCATTTAGTTTCCCTACATTTTAATAAGACTTTAAAATTACCCACCAAAGGACCACAAACTACTTTGTCTAAAACAAAGAATGTAAATTTCTTAAAATTGTTACATAATAAAACATGTTGTGCCAGTGCATTATTCCTGTCTTCTTCCAACACATGTTCATAAATCCTTCTACTTAGTGACCTGATGGTCTTGCCAACATAAAAACTGGTACAAGAATTACATACTGCGAGATAAACAATGTCCACAGAATCACATGCAAACCTGTCCTTTGCCCAAATAACTTTCTTGAAATGTTTCAACTCAACAGAACCTGAATTGGCTATGAATCTACATTGCCTGCAATGACCACAATCAAAAGTCCCACTGGGGTCTTTGACCTCATTGTGTGTTGTCTTAGAAGTACTTTCAAGTATACTTCTTATGTTACATACCTTTTTGTAAGTGAACAAAGGTTCATTACCCAGGACTTTCACCAATTCAGAATGTCCAAGCAACACCTTCCAATTTTCCTTAATAATACGCCTAATAATGTCCATTCCATCTGAAATGGGAAATGGGAAGGCAAGCTCAAACACCTTGTTGTTTTGATTCATCCTACTTGCTACACTGAAATTGCCTCTCAAAATGGGGCTAGCGAAACTGTCTCTGAGAGTTATAACTTCAGCAGCAATTACGTAACCAAAACAAATCATATTCCCTGGCTGTAAAAAATCCAGTCAGTTTGTTAACCTCACCATCAAAGACAGAATCTTCACTAGTCAAATGGTTCAACCTCATAAGTTGTCCCTTGACTACCCCTCTTTTCATATGTTGGGGGTGAAGACTGTCCCTGTGCAGGTACTGACTGACAAAGATATATTTCCTGTGGATACTACTACTGAAACTAAAACTGTCATCAAGTAGTTCCAAATGAATATCAAGGAAGGCTGTTGTTTTCCCAAACTCTCCCAGGGTAAAGTTCAAAAAACTGGTGGAACAATTCAGGTCTTGCAAGAATAACTGGAAACTGTCAAGGTTCTCTTGCCACAAAACAAATCATCAATGTAATGCTGCATTTTTGATCCAGAAAGACATAATCCATTTACTGTCCATTATTCAAGTTTGAGTATATTTCTGAGGTTAAAGAGATTATGCCTTTGGTGAAAAACATACTGTTTATCAGTAAGAAGATCACATTTCTGAATGTAATAAAGCACTAAATTATAAATATAAGATTCACATTCATAGAGTCCACTCTATAATCATACTAATGTTGGACTTACTGATAGCTGGCTTACTGTTCTAATTTACCACAGTAAAAATGCTTGGATGGAATAATACCTCCAAGACTGCAGTATCACAGAGAAAAGGGATATTACTTAAAAGTCTTTTCTCTCAGTTGATATGACCTCAGAAGCTGGGAGAGGGAAGGCTACCCACTACCCACCATGAAAGAATGTAAGAAATCATACTAATTATTAATTTTACAGTGACAATCGACCATGTAGGAGTTTAAAACAATAAAATAACATTTACTGAGAGTTGATTTTAAGGTATTATGGTGACCATGTGGTGGTAGAAAAGTTTGCAGCAGACTACATGGGTGAAATTAACTTTGGTTCAACATATATTATCTGGATAAACTACTGAGTGTTAAATATCATGACACCCTAACATTTTTCAAAAAGCAGCCTTGACAATTGAATGGGCACCAACACATTTATCCTTGGTTGGAAGCAAGAGGAGCACCATGAGGGTAGGTGCGGGCAAGGGACACATGATCTTGTGACTTATTCAATTTGTAATTCCTAAATTTCAATGATCCTATTAAGGGGAAACATCCAGGTAAAAATGAGCTTGATAATAGACAAAGAGTGGACAGATCTAGCAGAAGATGGGAGGCACCTATTGGAAACAAAAGATGTTAAGCAGAAGTGGCGGAAATATACAGGAAAAACTAGATAAGAAGAACCTTGATGTCAGTGATACATATGATGGCATGTTCTGTGATCCAGAGGCAGACATCATGGAGAGTGAAATTAAATGGGTCTAGAACATCTTGCTGATATAACACTGCAGGGAATAGTGTGATTCCATTGGTTCATAGGTTCATAGGTTCATAGGTTGGTACTAGGCTATCGCCCCTAGGGCCTATGCAAGCCTAGCCATAACAATTCCCTGGCTATTTCTTCCCACACTATTTACTTTCCTAGAACCCTGTCTAGCAGGATGACTGATGTGATCCATGGGGTGAATTTCCTTTCTCCCATCCAGTCATCAAGGTTCCTTTTGAAGAGGGCTAAAGTGGTGCTCTGCTTGACATGTATGGGCAGTCTATTCCAGTGTCTGGGGAGTCTCTGTGTCAGGAACCTATCCCTCCAGCATGTTTTGTTTATTTTGATGACAAGGTTTAGATCCCTGGAGCGTGTGGCTCTGAGGGATTGGGATTTCTTTAAGTGTAGCATGTCCAACAGCTCTGGATTTGACATGGCCTTGTATATTAAGCAGAGATCACCTTGGAGTAGATGATATGTGACAGAGTATAGCTGGAGTTTTTTAAGGCGGTCAGCATAGGGCATCTGCTTTAGGCCTGTGATTTTTTTAGTGAGGTATTTCTGTGGCCTTTCCAGTAGTTGCAGATGTCTTGAGAGGTACATACGAAATGGGGTGTTGTATTCTATAATGGGTCTAATGAGGGATGAGTTCAGTTGGACAATGACCTCCTTTTTTCTGAATGAAAAGCCCTTAGTGATGAGGTGTGCCACATAGAAGGATTTCCTGACTGTTGCGGCGATGTGGTTATTGAAGGTGAGACCACTGTCCACCTGTGTCCCTAAGTCTATTATCACACTTTCGGTGTTTAGTGTACTGCCACCTTTGTGGTAATTCATGGGTACATGTTTTATCCCAAAGGGGATAACTATACATTTCTCAGCATTGAGCTTGAGCCCATGGCTCTGGCACCAAGCATCTGCTTCTGTAAGGCCCTTTTGTACAGTATCGACTTCATTTGGGGATTCAATAATAGCTCCCAGTTTGCAGTCATCTGCGAACTGTGTTAGCCAGAGTCCCTTAGTGTTGGCCTGTACTTCAGAGAAGTAGATGCCAAACAAGAGAGGTCCCAGGACTGAACCTTGAGGTACTCCACTTGTCACTTGTCTGGAGCTGGATTTGGAGTCAGCTACTTTTACAGTGTGGGTTCTGTCAGTAAGCCAGTTGGCAACCCATCGAGTGATGTAGGAATTAATGCCCAGCTTAGTAAGTTTATCTATGATTCCAGAGTGGGGGATGGTGTCAAAGGCCTTGGCGAGGTCCAGATAGGCTGTGTGGATGGCCTTACCCTTGTCCACGGCTCTAGAGACTGATTCAAAGAAGTCAATCAGGTTCAGGAGACAAGATCGGCCCTTCACGAACCCAAACTGGGTGAGGTCCAGTGTTTTAAGGTTGCCAATGTCTTTGTTTATAAGTTCCATGATAATACGTTCCATGGCCTTGCAGATCAGCCTCTTCACACTGATGGGGCAGTAGTTCCCGGGATTCAAGGTGGATCCCCCCTTGTAGAGTGGGATAAATGTAGATGTGTGCCACTCAGTGGGCATGAAGCCTGAGGTGAGGGTATGATTAAACATGACACTTAGGTGAGGTGCCAGTTAATTTTGTAGTTCATGTAGTACACAGCCCGGGATGTCATCTGGTCCCATGGATGTTGTATTCTTAGCTTTGGAGAGTGTGATTTTTACCTGTGTGGCCATTATTACTGGAATTTGGCAATCTTCTGGTATTGAGATGGGCCATTTAGGGGGTGAGAGGGGGGTGAATTTGGCACTGAATCGATTTGCCAGGATATTGGCAATATCCTTGGGATCAGTATATTTAATGCCATTCTGTTGTAGCTCAGAGCAGATTGCCATTTAGATTCTTGACATAGTTATAGAATGCCTTGGGTTGTCTTTGAAATCTTTGGCAATTTTATTTTCATAATTAGCTTTGGAGGATTTTATGAGGGATCTCAGCTTTTTACTGAGGCTGGTAAGGGAGTTTTTTGCATCCTGGGATTTTCCTCTTTTCTGCACAGTTTCTTCCTTTTGTTGTAAAGTTTGTTTGTGGCAGGGGACCACTAGATTGGCTTCTTTTTCTTGGAGGAGAGCATCTTGGTTCTTTTTGGGATGGCATGATTCATGCATGAGAGGATGTGCTCATACAGTGCCTTAGTGTAGGACTCAGCAGTCAAATGTTCAGTTCCCGTCTGCATGGGTGTTGTGAAGTTTGTAACTCCTAAACTGAGTAGCATGAAGTTGGCTTTGGAGAAGTTTTTTATGGAGATTTCCTTACTGGGGGGTGGGGATGGGATGTGGATGTTAAGGGTGATTAGCTTATGGTCTGACCTGACCAACGAGGGGGTGCCATAAGTGTGGAGCATCGATTTCCCGTGTTGGTAATGACCAGGTCTAGGATGTTGAAGCCCCTGGTGGAACTATGGATTAGTTGATCCAGAGCATTGGAATTTATGAATTCCAAGAACCTTTGGGCAAAGGTGTTGGTACATGAGTAGTTTTCCAAGTTAAAATCAGGGTAGTTGAAATCACCCAGTATTAGGGTGTTTGGTTGTATATTAATATTTTCCAGTATGTTTAGAAAGGTGTAGTGAGAATCTTGGGGCATGTTGGGGGATTTGTAGCAAGTAATAAGTCCAAAGCAGCCAAGTTGAAGGCAGGAAACACACCAGCAAAGGTTCCACTGTTTAATGACACCAAGTAGGACAAAACGTTGTAAAAATACACAAATTAACGCTCTTGGCAAAATTGCGTTTTCGTCTTCACTAACAATGACTTCATCAGATAATGCTAAATTGATTAATTGAACTATTAAATACTAAAACTTTTCAAAAAATTGTCCAATCAGTCACAGTGCATCAAGAAGCAGCCAATCTGTTACTAACCATCATAAATATTAAACATGCACAATAATACATATAATACAACAGATATTCTTGGTTTTAATAAAAAATTAAATATATTAAATATAAAATGTATCAAGTTTCTAAAACTACAGCTGATTTCATAAAATTTATAGAGTGCAGGAAGGAAATTTAAAATACATATAAGCAGCTTTACTATTGAAGTAATACAACACTTAAGTTCATTACAATTCATTACTTTTTGTAAATAAACACCACCATCTGGTGACCATTATGGATATTACAAGCAGAGAAATTATGTATATTTTTGTTGTTTTTAAATATCCGCAGCTTTCAATTTGAGTACTGGGGTTATGGATACACTTTGGGATTACTTATGGTACCAAAAATTGTATACAGAAACTCTAGGAGTATAAAGAATATTCTTGAATCTCAAACTAAACAGAATAGAACAAGTTATGGGATAGATGGACAAAAAAAGAAAGGTAGTTATAAGTGTGGTCACTGCAACCAATGTGAACATATGTTAAATGCTACAGAAATAATTATCCCCAGTAGGAATAATAAAATAATAAAAAGTAATGGTTTTTACAATTGTGAGACTAAGGGAGTAATTTATATAAGTATTTGTAACAAATGTAATTCCTTCTATATAGGAAAGACCGAACGTGTCTTGAGGAGAAGAATATACGAACATTATTATGAGATTTCTAAGGCTAAAGATACTAATGCCTTATATAGGCATACAAAAGAATGTGAAGAGGCTAGATTTGACTTTTTTGTTATTGAGCAGGTGAAAAAGGATTTAAGAGGAGGTTTATGGGAAGAAAGGGTAGCTTATAGGGAGCTATGGTGGCAAATTTATCTTAATGCCACTAAAAAACCTGGCTTAAATGAAAGTGTATCCATAACCCCAGTACTCAAATTGAAAGCTGCGGATATTTAAAAACAACAAAAATATACATAATTTCTCTGCTTGTAATATCCATAATGGTCACCAGATGGTGGTGTTTATTTACAAAAAGTAATGAATTGTAATGAACTTAAGTGTTGTATTACTTCAATAGTAAAGCTGCTTATATGTATTTTAAATTTCCTTCCTGCACTCTATAAATTTTATGAAATCAGCTGTAGTTTTAGAAACTTGATACATTTTATATTTAATATATTTAATTTTTTATTAAAACCAAGAATATCTGTTGTATTATATGTATTATTGTGCATGTTTAATATTTATGATGGTTAGTAACAGATTGGCTGCTTCTTGATGCACTGTGACTGATTGGACAATTTTTTGAAAAGTTTTAGTATTTAATAGTTCAATTAATCAATTTAGCATTATCTGATGAAGTCATTGTTAGTGAAGACGAAAACGCAATTTTGCCAAGAGCGTTAATTTGTGTATTTTTACAACGTTTTGTCCTACTTGGTGTCATTAAACAGTGGAACCTTTGCTGGTGTGTTTCCTGCCTTCAACTTGGCTGCTTTGGACTTATTACTTGGTTTTGGTTCGATTATTTGCAGTTCTTATTGGTTTTGTGTTTGTGCATCCTTGATGGAAGGCGGAACGCCAAAAGAAGAGATGGGGGAATCACGGAGATTGATAGGTCAACTCACTCAGTTGATTGACCTTTTGACGCCACTTTGCCAGACACTATGCCGGAAGCAAGGAGAAGAGAGTATCAGCGTGTCGGAACGGACCGAATGGTCAATGGGAGCTAAATCTAAAAGAAAACGTCGCAAAAGTGGTTCTACACATTGCGACTTAGAAAGGGAAGAACTGAATGGTGAAACATTCAATCCGGCTAAGACGCCAATGGTTTTGGCGCCAATGGACACTGGAAACAGATCATCTTCTTTGCTGGCTGATGCTGGCAACACTCCGGACAACCCCATTAACGGCAATAGAAGCAAAGGTACTGTTAACAGTTCTTTCCACACTTCGTGGAAGAAAAATGACATCAATGACTGGTTGAAAATGCCTTTTAATATACAGTTTAAAAGTGGACAAAAGCAGACTTCTGCTGATGGTATAAGTTATTATAATAAATTGGATAAATTGTATAAACTAATGATGAAATTTAAAACTCTAACTATAGAGAATGAATACTTAACAGAGTGTATTAATAGGAAAGTGGTTCCTAAAGGACTTAGGGTATATAAGTATCCCAACAATGTTATAGGAGGTTCGTTTTTTCACCAGGAGTTGTTGAAAGTTTTTAATCAATGTGGTCTTGAAGTTTTAAAATTAATTATTCAAGAAAACAAAAGAGTGCAGGAATTGTTGCAAAACGAGATAGAGACATTGGATGTATGTATTAAGGGAGATCTTATTTTCCAAATTAGGGAAGAAAGGGACAAATATTATAAAGTAAAGGAAGATGTTGAATGGAAATGCAGCGATGTTATAGAAAGGAAAATAAGTAAATTAAAAAGAGATTTAAATGAGTATGAGAATAATACCCACTATCCCAAACCACCTTTTAAGAAAAATGATTATCATAAACACTATGTGGATCCATTGTATGAACACCATGATGATGATGGTAAAGTAGGGGTACATTTAGAATATGACAACGAATTCCCACCTTTAAGGAGAGATTCTTTCAATTCTTATAGTAAACAGGATGGGTATCAAAATTTTCAAAAAAGGGGGGGGAGAAGGGGGAGGGGGAGGTATTAGACAGAATACACCCAACCCCTGACTTTGAACAATACCACAATGCAATCCAAGTTGATGGTATTAAGCACACTTTTGAAAATTTTACCATTTATAATTTTAGTAATGTTATTCCTACTGAATCACATTTTCACCTATTGAGTAAAGGGTTCAAATTTATTCCCTCTGTGAAGGGTGAATTGGTGAATACCATTATAGATGTTAAGCTTTTTCTTAGGAAAATCAATTTTGGTATTTTGTTTGCTTCTACTAATTTAAATACCAGGTGTAATTTACCTCCTCAAGACTCAGCTTTGGTCCGTAGAAGTATATACAACCCACCCTTACATCCTCAAATTAAAAATTTTGATATCATGTTAGAAAATGAAATTAGACAGTTATATGAAGAAAGGGTTATGGAATTTAATCTTTCCAGGCAAGAAAATGAAATACTATATGAGCTAAAAAATAATAGAGATTTGAGAATAATGAAACCGGACAAGGGGGGCGGTATTGTCTTCATGGAAAATATTATATATGAAGGAAAAATGAATTCTATATTAAATGATACTGTTAAATATACTTCGGTCTCACTTAATGAAATAAATTTGGCCTACTATAAAATTGATAACTTATTAAATAGTTTATTATATGAAGGATTAGTGGACAGAAAAACCTTTGAATTCTTACATGTGGCAAAACCAAGAATACCAATAATATTTGGAATACCTAAGGTCCACAAAAATTTGGAAGACCCTCCATTGAGACCTATTGTCTCAGCGGCAGGGTCCAAAACACTTCCATTAGCAAAATTTGTGGACAATAAGGTAAAACACATAAGTACTGAGAATTTGTATACATTGAAAGATTCTTGGGATTTTTTAAGATGTATTAGTCCAGACCTATATAAAGAAGATTTATTATTTGTCACTGTGGACGTAGTGGACCTTTTTACGTGTATACCACACAATGAAGGTCTCACTATGTTTGAAGAAATGGTTTACAGAGACACTAAGTTGACCCAGGCTGAAAAAAGTATAACTACAGGGTTAGTGGATATGGTATTAAGATACAATTTTTTTACCTTTCAAGGAGAATATTATCAACAGGTCCAAGGCACAGCAATGGGCGCAGCTTGTGGGCCTATTTATGCTGATATAGTCCTAGCTAAATGGGAGGAGGATTATATAATTAATTCCAATTACAATAAATGTTGGACATTGTATCGTCGTTTTTTGGACGACATAGTTATATTCTGGGTAGCAGGGATAGATAAATTTAATGAATTTTTTGATTATATAAACAATTCCACTGACTTCTTAAAATTTACATATACTCTTTCAAGAGAGAAATTGCAATATTTAGATGTCGAAATATACAAGACAGGATGTGATTTTGCAACTAAGATCTACAGGAAGAAAACCTTTTGTAACTCCTTTCTTCACTTCACTAGCGCACACCCCTCACATTGTAAGAAGAATATTGTCAAGGGGCAGTTTGTGAGGGGTAGTAGAATGACCAGCGCTAGTGGAGATTTTTTGGTAGAGTGTAATTTACTTAGTAAGATGTTTGAAGAAAGGGGCTACCCAAGGGATTTTGTAATGAAATTGAGAAATGAGGTGGAATTGGGGAGAAAAACTAAATTCCAGCCAATAAAGGGACAAAAAATTAGTAATAACATTATAGAAAATAACATTACTTATGGCGAGAAAGAATTAAGATATGAACAGGCTTTGACTATGGAATACAATGTGTCCAACATTAGAGTTAGTGAGATATTTAGAAATGAATGGACCAAATTTTTGGCCCTATCTGATATAAACGGTATAAATAATTTGGTACCAAAAATTGTATACAGAAACTCTAGGAGTATAAAGAATATTCTTGAATCTCAAACTAAACAGAATAGAACAAGTTATGGGATAGATGGACAAAAAAAGAAAGGTAGTTATAAGTGTGGTCACTGCAACCAATGTGAACATATGTTAAATGCTACAGAAATAATTATCCCCAGTAGGAATAATAAAATAATAAAAAGTAATGGTTTTTACAATTGTGAGACTAAGGGAGTAATTTATATAAGTATTTGTAACAAATGTAATTCCTTCTATATAGGAAAGACCGAACGTGTCTTGAGGAGAAGAATATACGAACATTATTATGAGATTTCTAAGGCTAAAGATACTAATGCCTTATATAAGCATACAAAAGTATGTGAAGAGGCTAGATTTGACTTTTTTGTTATTGAGCAGGTGAAAAAGGATTTAAGAGGAGGTTTATGGGAAGAAAGGGTAGCTTATAGGGAGCTATGGTGGCAAATTTATCTTAATGCCACTAAAAAACCTGGCTTAAATGAAAGTGTATCCATAACCCCAGTACTCAAATTGAAAGCTGCGGATATTTAAAACAACAAAATATACATAATTTCTCTGCTTGTAATATCCATAATGGTCACCAGATGGTGGTGTTTATTTACAAAAAATAATGAATTGTAATGAACTTAAGTGTTGTATTACTTCAATAGTAAAGCTGCTTATATGTATTTTAAATTTCCTTCCTGCACTCTATAAATTTTATGAAATCAGCTGTAGTTTTAGAAACTTGATACATTTTATATTTAATATATTTAATTTTTTATTAAAACCAAGAATATCTGTTGTATTATATGTATTATTGTGCATGTTTAATATTTATGATGGTTAGTAACAGATTGGCTGCTTCTTGATGCACTGTGACTGATTGGACAATTTTTTGAAAAGTTTTAGTATTTAATAGTTCAATTAATCAATTTAGCATTATCTGATGAAGTCATTGTTAGTGAAGACGAAAACGCAATTTTGCCAAGAGCGTTAATTTGTGTATTTTTACAACGTTTTGTCCTACTTGGTGTCATTAAACAGTGGAACCTTTGCTGGTGTGTTTCCTGCCTTCAACTTGGCTGCTTTGGACTTATTACTTGGTTTTGGTTCGATTATTTGCAGTTCTTATGGGATTTGTAGCAATCTACAATTCGGATTGCAGTCTTACCTAGTGTTAGTTGCACCTGGAGAATTTCAGATGCATTGTGTTGAGCAACTAACCTGGTAGTGTGAATATCCTTGGTGAATAAGGACACTCCTCCACCTTTAGTGTTTCGATCCTGGTTTGGTGGCTGAAAAGTGTGGTAAGAGTTGTAGCCTGGTATTGCAGGGGTGCTATCTGGAGCCTTGAACCAGGTCTCAATTACTGCACAGATATCGATGTTTTCCATTTTTAGGAGTGCCTCGAGAGAGTGCATTTTGAAGTTTAGACTTCTAGCATTGAGTAGCATTACCTTCAGATTTTGAATGCTTGTACCTGTTATGGTGGTGGTTTTGTCCTTTGAACTTTGCCTAAAAAAGGCACTATAGGGATGGCAAGAGCCTTTGCCAGTAACCTGAATCCCAGGGGCAACAGGTGCAGACCATCTCTGGCAAAGCATCGTGGTCTGTCGATCATGTCATCCCAGGCAGACAGATACTGGATCCCCTTTGAATGACACCAGAAGCTTAGTCAATTGTTGAAGTCAATTATTTTGTCCTTATATTGTGGTATCATTCTGGGTGAAGGCAGGAGGCTACTCAGGGCTAGGGTCATACCTGCCTGGGCCACATGATGCGAGAACTCTTCCATGTCTCTTTTCATGTAGTCCAGAGAGGTACGTCTCAAGTAATTCACTCCAACATGGATAATGACAGAGTCATATTTGTACGTGTTGTGGAGTTACTTGAGTGCATGAGTTATGTGGTGGATCCTGGCACCCGACAGGCAGCTCACTGTAATTTTCTCCTTATTCAGCCTGGTGAGTAGGACATCAGTGTGCCTGACTATAGAGTCACCTATTACTAAAGTGTTAGTTACGTTGTCTTGCCTTAGGGGCTGTTACTGGTTGGCACACTGGTGTTGTGAGCTATGTGACACTTTGGTTGTGATTGTTGTTTGTTTGCGTTTCAGCTTCGGAGGTCCTTGTTGCTTGGGCAGGTTACAGTTAAGGGCCTCCGCATATGTGGATTTAGTGTTGCTATATGTGGGTGTTGGTGGTGTGAGTTTAGAAGCGCTATGTGTTGCTTGAGGTGTAGTGCGGGTGTTAACCTTCTCCTCTTGACTGTTTAGCACAACCTTGGGTGGAGAGAGCTTTGCTTCCAGTTTGGCTATGTAAGTGCATCTCTCACAGGTTGTAGTGTTGGATGGTAGGAGGAGAGGGTTGTCTATGTACATGAGGCAATTGCTGCATTGCCCCAGTATGCCCAGATTCACCAGGTGGGCAGTAGAAATCATTGGAAAACACAAGGTAAGGAAAACAAATCACAGCACTCAAAATATGAAAAGGCAATAAACTAATACAAAATACAACAAATAAAAAGCTAACCAACCTTTCAGTCACAGCAAAGTGTAGCAGACTCTGGGTGTGCCTTTCCAATAAAGCTCTAAAATGTTTATTTTACCCCTTAAATAGAAGGTTTAGTTCCTAGCTCCACCCCCTCAGTTCACAAATGATTAACCTTAAGTGACCTCTTCTGTCATATGTATGAGTCCTTAATTGATCAGTTCTAATTTCTGCCTGACTCACAAGAAACAGAGCTGTGGGGTCTTTTGAAGTTTTAATATGCAGTTAAAAGCAGAACACAAGCAAAACACAAGGTAAGGAAAACAAATCACAGCACTCAAAATATAAAAAGGCAATAAACTAATACAAAATACAACAAATAAAAAGCAAACCAACTTTTCCCTCACAGCAAAGTGTAGCAGAGACTGGGTGAGCCCTTCCAATAAAGCTGTTTAAAATCTTGAAAATTATGCCATAGCAGTGTTGCATGGAGTTTACAAGCAAATGTGGAAAACACAACAGTTGCCAATGAAAATCAAAAGATCAGTTTGTATTCCAGTTGCAGAAGGACATTGCCAAAGAGTGCTCAAATTATCAGAAAACTGAACTTGTTTCACATGCTTGCAAGGTAATGCTCAAATTCCTGTACCCTAGACTCCTGAAATATATGAGCAGAGCCTAAGCTCTATAGGTCCTACCCTCCACTGCACTGCACCTGGCCAACTTCCAAACGTTAATAGTACCTTCTACGTGCTTCATCTGCCAGGAGCTTAGAAAATAGACAGTTGGAGAGGGAAAAGCTTCAGAGTATTTTCCTAGGAGGGAGAGAAGAGCCCTGAAGAAGAAAACTAGGAACAAACCACAAAAAGGAGTACATAGCCACACCCTGGCAGCACCAAAAACATACAACCAAGAAAAGGAAAGGGGGATGGAGGGTGGGGAGGCAGTTGTAGAAGTCATCTTGTTAGAACATTGCCCGTTGCAGTAAGCTTCATTTATATAAATGTACTATGGTCAAACATAGATCACTGTTCAGGTAGCTTAAGCTATATGGATAGATTGCCACAGCTTCGGGAAGAAAAGTACAAAAAGGGAGGTGGCCAGTAAACTAAGACTCAAGGAGTCCCTGAAGAATGTTCCTAGCAAAGCCTGTTCTCTGCCTGGAGAAGGAACCGTGCTTGTTGTGCTTTGTAAAAATGCATACGGGGGATCATGTTGCTGCTTCTAGAATGTTTCTAGACTCCACCTGAAGAAGTCAAAGCCTTGTGGAGTGGGCTGTAACCCTGCCTGTAGGTGGTTTATTATGGTCAGTATGACAAAAGGCAATAGCATGAGACAACAACCTGGAAATTATCTGTTTTGAAATTGGCTGTCCTTTCCTCTTACCTTCATAGGAAACAAACAGCTGATGAGTTTTACTGAAGGTTTGAGTTTTGTCTACATCTAGAGTGTGAAGTCTCCTTTTTCCCTTATTCTTTGTTTCAGGAAAGAAAACTGAGAGGTTAATAGCCTGGCTTAAAGTAAACTCTTGAGTCCACTTCAGGAATGAAGGTAGGATTTGTTTTAAATAAAACACTGGCCCAGTGGAAAACAAAGCAGAGATGACTCACTATAAGAGCCTATAACACAGATATTCTCCTAACAGATGACAGAGCAAAGAGTAGAGCAGTCTACTAAGTTAAGGACCTCAGTTCAGCCTTAGCAGCTTGTTCAAATGGATACAGAGTAAGCCTCTTAAGCACCAAGTTCAGATACAAAGGAGGGGGTCATGTGATTCCTAGGTAGATGAGTATGTAACACCCCTTTCAAAAAGTTTTAACTTGAACATTATCAGAAAAGGGAGATCCGTGGGTAGAGAAGCTTAATGGCTGACAATATACTTGCTAGGGAAATATAAAAGGCTATTGGACAATAACGCAAAAATAATCAAGAATCAGGGGCAACTTGTCCAAAGAGAATCCTGATTCTTTTACTAACATCAGATAGAAAATCTTTTCCAACTGCATGTTTATGATTTTCTAGCAGCAAGTTTCTCACCTCCAGTAGTACATGGTGCACATCCTCAGAATATAGGTGCCTAAAAGGTATCAACATTTTATCAATCAAGCAGTTAGTTGAAGAGTTTCTAGACTGGATTGTATCAAACTCCCCTTATCCTGTGTGAGTAAAACTGGTCTGGGTGAAGCTTATGATGACTATCCTTAGCCAAATTGAAAAGAAGGAAGAACCACTAATTTCTTGGCCAAAAGGGAGTCACCACAAAAATTTTGGAGATTCCTTCTGTGGAAAAGTAAAAATTATACAGGAACATTTGCTTCCATGAGAACAAGAAAGCATCTGTCTTCCAGGCCTGTTTGCAATGAGCTCTGGAACAGAGGCTAACAGAACTACTTGAGATATTCCCCAAAACTGGATCAATTCATGGAAGATCCTGATATGAAGTTTCAACGTCCGGGGACTCTGACCTGGTCCTATTGAGCTAGACTGCAATCAGGTCTTGGTCTGATGGAATGTGTGAAGCTTAAAGAGTCAAATTGGGCCATGTTGCCACCTTCTAGGCTATCATAGCAAGTCTGCAAAAGGGGTAAGATCTGGCACTTCCTGTTTGCTTTATGTAACACCTGACTGGTATTGTCTGTGTACACTTGCAAAAGTCCTGGGTTCCAGAGATCTCTCTGATGCTTATGTGCTTCTGCCTCTCTACAGGACCCCACATTGCTTGTACTTTTACTCCTTTTGGAAGTACTCCCTATATAACATCCAATGCATCTGTGGTGAATGACTGACTGGAGAAGGTGGAAGGGAGAATGGAAGACCTGCATTACAAGCTATCTAGTCCACCACCACTCATTCTCCCTCATTAAAAACCCCAGAACTGGTATTTGAAAGGACAAAAGGTGCATATGTTGAGTCCAGTCTGATTTGTTGCACCACTGTACTTTTCTCTTGTGTAATATGGACAGGAGAAGCATAAGAATCATTAAAGCCATCTACTCTATAACCTTGAGAAACTGTCTTGCAGATGCTTGGTTTTGACTTGGAGAAACTCAGAAAGAACTGCTGAAACAAGTTTACCTTGTATAGAGGAAAGACTCTACCAGAGTTCAGCAAACATTGCAAAAAATAATATTATGAGAGAAGGGACGAGAGAAGACTTTTGAAAGTTAATTGTAAAACCTAGATTAAGTAGACACTTCTGAACAATTGCTAAAGACTTTTCACAGTTGAAATAAGAATCATCCAAGTATGGAAAAAATATGAATACATTGAAATCTGTAATAAGCAATGACTGGATCTAGGTATTTTGAGAATAGCCTTAGTGTAGTCCACAGTACAGTGAGTAAAACAGAGAACTTTTACTGTAAGCCACATACAGCAAATATTGATAAATGCCCAGCATGTCCTGCAGTGGGGATGTGATGAGAGGCCTCCTTTAGATCCAGCTTCACCATAAAAGCTAGAGGGGGAATCAGAGGTGCAATTAACTGAAGAAATTACACCTTGATCTTCAAAATGTTGACAAAAAAGGTTTAGAAAAGAAAGATTCATTATTGGCCTCCAAGATCCTTCTTGTTTTGGGAACTATTAAAAAATAATGAATAAAAATCTTTGCCTAAATGACTAGGAGCTCAAGACTCTCTGAGATATCATGTGTTGCAGGATGGGAGGAAATAGAGAGATTTGATTTTCTGGACAAGAAGAAATCCCTTAGAAAGTGGGGAGGGATTTCCCTTGCCAAGTGGACCTGCTGGACTACATTCACATCCCAGATGTCTGAGACAATCTGATGCCACAAAGGGAGGTGAAGAGTCAGAGACATGGAAAGATTTCCATGAAGGGAGGGGAGATGAACATACTTTTCAACCTCTTAACACAAGATTTCTGAACAAAGGTGAAAATAATGGGGGTAAAAGTCCCCAACATATGGTCAATTTTTAAATATTGGTTTTACACACATAGTAAGCTACAAGAGTAACAGGTTTTGTTATTAGCAAGTATTTTGTGAAGTGCATGATGTCTGAAATTCAAATTTCTGTCATTATTTAGTAACTCTAATCCTCAAAAATTTGCCAGAAAACCACAAATGTTATGAGGACAAGACCAAAATATGAGGCAGAAATCTGGATTTACTGTGAAAATCTGGACCGTTGAGAGGTAAGGGTATGAGCTTGAGCATGCAGATAGTCATTGTAACTGAGAGGACCGCCCTTGATTATTGGTGTTTTTTTCTCTTCTTTTAGTGCTTACCTTCCAGTGCTTTTTAAATCAATGTTTGCAGGCTCCTTGCTGCTTAAATTGCTTATTGGAGAAGGGAGAGGAGGAGAAGGTAAAATAACTATTTGTTCTGCAAAATAAAGGTTGAAAAATATGATACAATCCATGAATCACTTTTCCTCTTTCAGCACACCTTTCATGCACCTCAGCTGCAGAAGGGTTAGACAGAGCCGGTTTATTTAAAGCACAATTTAAAATCACAGATTTAAGATCACTGGAAGATTTTGAGAATAAAGCCAAGGAAATTTCCTCAAATCTGATTCAAAAGCTGAAGGAAAAATCAGCATCATCATAGGATCCCTTTAAAATAAACTAAGTCACATGAGAAATAGATGTAACAGAAGCATATACTGGATTCTTTACCTCAGAAGAAAGATTAGCCATTAACTTAACAGAAGATAACAGTAACAATTTTAACATATGAACTTGACAGTTTAGAATACTGAAAGCTAAAGTACTTGAAAAATATATTTTCTTACCCAGTTTATCCATTGCTTTCACATCCTTGTCAGGGGGAATGGGATTAGCAATTGCAGCCTGTTTACTTGAAGCTGGTTTGGATAGAAAAAAATAACTGCTGTATCTGTTTTAGGATTTCAAAAAGTACAGCTGTGTAAGTAAGCAGACAATAACAGCAGATGTTCTAATGATCACTGCTGCAGTAGCCTTAGATATATGGGTTATTATGGGTTATATCCTGTCAAGGATATGGCAGCTGGCCAGCTTCCATAGCTTCTAGACACCTTCCACACTCCCAAACTGTCAGGCAGCTCGAACTGAGCTGACTTAATGGCAAGTTTGGGTGCCAAGCCCTTCAGACCTTTACTGCCAACAGAGAGAGTGAGGTTGAGCTCTGAAAGGACAATGCTAGGAAGAATAAAAATTAAATATCAACTGCCTGGCATAGACAACACAAAAAGGGGGAGGGGGGTTGGAGCAGCTACTGCAGCAGTGATTGTTTAATAATCTACTGCTATAGTAATTTACTTACACAACTGTACTATATTTATCACACCGATCACTGCTGCAGTAGCCGTAGCTATATGGGCAGATTACCCTCGTTTACTACATGTTGGGGAGGCGGTTGGAAGGAGAAGAGTCCAGGAGCCACTGGAGAATGGTCCTTGCAAAGCCTGATCTAGATCTAGAGAAGGAATCAAGATTACAGTGCTTAGTAAAACTATGTACAGAGGACCAAGTAGTAGCTTCTACAATACTTATAGAATCCAAACCATTTCAAAAAGCCATAGATGAAGCCAAGACCCTGGTAGAGTGGGCCTTGTCCCTGCCTGGAATAGTTTTGTTGCGGTGAGTATAACAAAAGGTAATAGCTTTAGATAAGCATTTTGAATTAGCCTGCTTTGACACACATCGTGCCTACTTCTTACTTTCGTAAGAAATGAGCAATTGTTCTGAGGATCTGAAAGATGTAGCTCTGTCGAGATAGTCCCTGCGTTTTCTGTGGATATCCATGATATGGAGTATCCTTTCTTCCTCAGTTTTGGGTTCATTAAAGAAAACTGGGAGATGGATCAGCTGGCTTAAAGTAAACTCAGTTGCCACTTTAGGCATAAAAAAAGGATTAGTTATCAAAGAAACCCTGTTTCTGTGAAAAATGAGATAGAGTTGACTCACCATAAGAGCTTGTAACTTAGACACTCTTTGTGCAGAGGTCAGAGCAATCAATAATACCATTTTTCATGTCAAGAACCTGAAGTCAGCCAGACTAGCTGGTTCAAAGGAAGCAAGTGTTAGCTTCCCTAACATAAAATTAAGATCCAAAGGTGGGGCTGCTGGTTTTCTTGGAGGTCTCTTATGCAAAATCCCTTTCAAAAACATTTTAACATGAGAATGCATTAAAAGAGGAGCATCCATGGGGAAACATGCTGAAATGTCTGATAAATAAACCTTGCTATAGGAGTTAGAAAGGCCACAGGATAGTAATTCACACAAATATTGTAAAACCAGAGAACAACTATACCTAAATGTGTGCAGGATATGTTGTTGGCTACAACTAAGAAACTTTTTCCATTTCCTAAAATATATGATTTTCTAGTTTATAGGTTCATAGGTAGGTACTAGGCTATCAGCCCTAAGGTCTATACAAGCCCTGCCAAAAAGGTACCCTGGCATTTGCCACCCAAGAAAATTATTTTCCTGTGCCACTGTCGAGCAGAGCCACAGAAGTGATCACCAGGGTGAATTTCCTATTTCCCATCCAATCATCAAGATTTTTCTTGAAGAGTGCTAATGAGGAGCTTTGTTTTATATAGATAGATAGTTTATTCCAGAGTATGGGAAGTCTCTGGGACAGGAATCTATCCCTCCAGCATGTTCTGTTTATTGTGGTGACAAGGTTTAGGTCCCTAGAGTGTGTAGCTCGGAGGGATTGGGATTTCTTTAAGTGGAGCATGTCCAAAAGCTCTGGGTTTGACATAGCTTTGTATGTTAGGCAGAGATCACCTCTGAGTAGGCGATATGCGACAGAGTAAAGCTGGAGTTTTTGGAGACGGTCTGCGTAGGGCATCTTTTTGAGGCCGGTAATCCTCTTTGTGAGGTATTTCTGCAGCCTTTCCCATTGTTGTAGATGTCTTGTGAGGTACATACCAAAAGGGGCGTTGTACTCTATAATGGGTCTAATGAGTGATGAGTAGAGGGGAACAATTACCTCTTTTTTTCCTGGATGAGAAACCTTTTGTGATGAGGTGTGCAACATAGAAGGATTTCCTGACTTCTGTGGTGATGTGATTATCAAACGAGAGACTACTGTCCACCTGTGTCCCAAGGCCTCTTATCACACTTTCGGTGTTAAGTATACTACCGCCTATGTTGTAGTTCATGGGTACAGAGTTTTTACTGAAGGGGATGACAATGCACTTTTTGGCATTGAGCTTGAGGCCATGGCTTTGACACCAGGCATCTGTCTCAGTGAGGCCCTTTTGTAGGATGTTCACATCGTTAGGAGTTTTGATTATGGCTCCTAGTTTGCAGTCATCTGCAAACTTCATTAGCCAAAGACCTTCTGTGTTAGCCTGTACTTCAGAGAAGTAGATACCAAACAGGACAGGACCCAGGACTGAACCCTGTGGTACTCCACTTGTCACTGGTCTGAAGTCGGATTTGGAATCTGCTACTTTCACAGTGTGGGTTCTGTCAGTGAGCCAGTTGGAAACCCATCTTGTAACATAGGGATTTATACCTAGTTTAGTGAGTTTATCTAAAATTCCATAGTGGGTGATGGTGTCAAAAGCCTTAGCAAGATCTAGATAGGCTGTGTGAACCATCTTACCCTATTCTATGGCTTTGGTGACTGCTTCAAAGAAGTCTATCAGGTTTAGGAGACAAGATCTGCCTTTTACAAACCTGAACCGGGTGGGGTCCAGAGTTTGGAGATTACCAATGTCTTTGTTTATAAGTTCCATGATGATACATTCCATGGCCTTGCAGACCAGGCTCATCAGGCTAATGGGGCGGTAATTCCCGGGGTCCGTGGTGGCTCCCCCCTTGTGGAGTGGGATAACCGTCACTGTGTGCCATTCAGTGGGCACAAAGCATGAGGTAAGGCTAAGACTGAACATGGTACTTAGGTGGGGTGCCAGTTCATTCTATAGTTCGTGTAGAACGCAGCCTGGTATGTTGTCTGGTCCCATGGATGATGTGTTCTTGGCTTTGCAGAATGTGTTTTTTACCTGTGCAGCAATGATTACAGGAACTTTGCATTCTTCTAGTATAGAGATGGGCCCTTTAGGGGGTGACGTGGGGGGGGGAGTAAAGTTAGCACTGAACCTATCTGCCAGGATGTTGGCAATATCAGTTGGGTCTGTATATTTAGTGCCATTGTGCTGTAACTCAGAGCAGATCTGAGTTTTGCCATTGAGATTCTTGACATAGCTATAGAATGCTTTGTGGCTGTCTTTAGAATCAGTGGCGATTTTGTTTTCGTAACTAGCTTTGGAGAATTTTATCAGGGATCACAGCTTCTTACTGAGGCTGACCAGGGAGCTCTTCCACTCATGGGATTTTACTCTCTTTTGCAACCATTTCTTCTTTCTCTTGTACAGTTTGTTTATGGCAGGGGACCACCAGATTGGCTTCCTTTTTTTGGAGGACAGTGTCTTGGTTCTGTTTGGGATAGCACGATCCACGCACTTGTGTAAGTGCTTATAAAGTGCAATTGTGTAGGATTTAGTAGTCGTAACTGTATTGTCCATCTGCACGGGTATCATGAAGTTCATCACTTCTGTCTTAAGAAGCATGAAGTTGGATTTGGAGAATTTTTTTTACCGTGGTTTCCTTAATGGGGGGTGGGGGCAGGATGTGGATATCTAGGGTGATTAGCTTACGGTCGGATCGTACCAGTGAGGTGTTGACTTCAGGTGTGGAACACTGGTCACTCATGTTGGTAATGACTAGATCTGGGATATTGTTGACCCTGATAGGGGTGTGGATAAGTTGATCCAGGGCATTGGAGTTTATGAATTCCAGAAAACGTTGAGCGAAGGAGTTGGTACATGAGTAGTTTTCCCAGTTAATGGTGGGGTAGTTGAAATTGCCCATTATTAGGGTGTTTGGTTGAACCCTAATATTTTCCACTACATCAAGAAAATAGGAGTGGGAATCCTGGGGCATGGTGGGGGATCTGTAGCAAGCTACAATTTGGATTGCAGTTTTGCCCAGAGTTAGTTGCACTTGGATAACCTTGGATGCATTATGCTGAGCAACTAGCCTGGAGGTGTGGATATCCTTAATGAAAATGGGCACACCTCCGCTTTTGGTGTTCCGGTACTGGTTACATGGCCGAAAAGTGTGGTATGAGTTATAGCCTGATAGTGGAGGGGTGCTCTCTGGAGCCTTGAACCAGGTCTCAGTCACTGCACAGATATCGATGTTCTCTTTTTAAGGAGTGCCTCGAGTGGGTGCATTTTGAGATTTAGACTTCTAGCATTGAGTAGCATCACAATCAGTTTTTTTTTTTTCTTGCCTGTTCCTGTTACGGTGGTGAATTTGTCATTTGAACCTTGCCTAAAAAAGGCACTATAGGGGTGGCAAGAACCTTTGCCAGTATCCGGAATCCCAGGGGTGACAGGTACAGGTCCTCTCTGGCAAAGCATCATGGTCTGTCGACGATGTCATCCCAGGCAGACAGATACTGGATCCCTTTAGAATGACACCAGAAGCTTAGCCAATTGTTGTAGTCAATCATTTTGTCCTTGTACTGCGGTATCATTCTGGGTGATGGCAGAATGCTACTCAGGGCTAGGGTTATACCTGCCTGGGCTACAAGATCAGAGAGCTATTCCATGTCTATTTTCATGTAGTCCAGGGAGGTACGTCTCAGGTGGTTCACACCAACATGAACATTGACAGAGTCATGTTTGTACTTGTTGTGGAGTGACCTGAGTGTGTGGGTTATGTGGTGGATCCTGGCACCCAGCAGGCAGCTGACAGTAACCTTCTCCTTGTTTATCCTGGTGAGTGAGACATCAGTGTGCCTGACTAATAGAGTCACCTATGACTAGTGTGTTGGGCACATTGTTTTGATTGGCTGTGGTTGAGTGGCACACTGAGTCTGCGGGCTATGGGTCATTTGTGTTGTGTTGGGGGGTGGAGGTTGCTTGCATTTCTGCTTTGGAAGTCTCTGTTGCTTGAGCAGATTATTATTGAGAGTCTCTGCAAATGTTTTTGTGTTTCTATGTGTGGATTTTGGTGGTGTAGATTTAATGAGACTATGTGAGGAGTGTGGTGTGGTGCAAGTGTTTACCTTCTCCTCTTGACTGTCAAGATCAGCTTTGGTTGGAGAGAGCTTTACCTCCAGTTTGGCTAGATAAGTGCATCTCTCACAGGCTATAGTGTTGGGTGGTAGGAGGAGAGGGTTGTCTGTGTACATGAGGCAATTTCTACATTACCCCAAGATGCCCAGATTCATCAGATAGACAGAAGAGAACACTGGGAGCTGACCCTTGGACATGCCTGAATAAAAAAAAATTTTCCTCTACATAAGTGAGGAAAGTGAGTACAAGAGCTGTTTTTCTCTAAGCAAGTGAGGAAAGTAAGTACCAAAACTGTTTTCCTCTAGGTAATGAGGAAGGTTGAGTGATGTAGTAATTAGTAGGTTATTTGGTGCTTACAACAAGTTCTGAACAAGTGCCGATCACAAATAAGCAAATTGAAGTGCTAAAACTAAGAATCTGTATCTGGACTAAATTAGTTACAGGAAAGGGGGAAACAAGTGCAAATGCAGCCTTTTAAATTAGAAAGTTGAGAGAGATGGAAAAACTGCAGAAACAGCCAATAACTACAATTTCTGGGCCAGAACCACTTCTTATGTGATAGATAGGTTACCTAGTGCTTACCACTCCCAATGATAAGCTAAAAGGCTTCCCTGCAACATAAAAAGCTTGGGGGGGGGGCTCAGAAGCTTACATACAGTCCTGGATACAGCAAATCTGAATCTGGACTACACTAGTTACAGGAAAGGTAGGAAACAGGCTTAGACTTTTTTTATATATATACAGAAAAGTAGCTAAAACAGCAGTAAAAACAATTCAAATGCAGTGCAAGCTAGCACACTTGAGTATGTAGTAATGTTAGACCAAACAGTTTAAAAAAATGCAATTAAATTAAAAATGACTAAAAACAAGTGTGGAAGGAGTCTATTAGATAGAATGAGTTAAAGAGATGGGACTGGGGGGAGTGTCCCAGATCAAATCTATTTGCAACTGCAAAAGCCTCCGGATTTAAACAAGACAGGAATAGGAAGGGTGGGTAGGGGAAAAACAACACCTTCAGCAGAGATCTGAAAAACTATACAGTGAAGCAAAAATAAGTGCACAACTCTGAAGTCAGCCAGCAATGATATAAAATTAGTCAAGCAACAATTAACAGTACACAACTCTGGAGTGCCAGAAAAATACACTTACCTCTGTATATCTCCAGATAGTTTGAAGAGCACTCTGTCAGGACACAGGAAGGCTCCAGCAATGATAGTAACAGACTTTCTTGCCTCCATTAGTACCTGCTGTAAGACCCTATCATCCAGGCAGTTAATTGAAGTTGATTGATGTCTGGGTGCATCAAACAACCCTGTTCTTTTGTGAGTAGATCCAGTCTGTGAAAATGTATGCGGTAATTAACCCTGACAATTTCCAAAAGAAGAGAGAATGGTTGCCTTGGCCAGACGTATCCCTGGATATGAATGGAAAGACTAGAAAATGTATAGGAATATTCTTGTCCAAAGAGAATAAAAGGCATCTGTCTTCCAGGCCTTTTTGCATGGATTCCTGGAGCAGAATCTTGCCAGCTGATTTTTCACAGAGGTGCTAAATAGAGGAACTCCCCACAGATGGATCAAATGTTGAAAGACCCCATGATCTACTTCCCATTCCTGAGGGTCTGCCCTTATCCTGATCAGCTTGTCTTCCACACAATTTTATTCTAACCAATGTAGAGTGCATTTGTGCTGTGAAGCTACATCCCAAGCTAACATGGCTAGACTGCTAAGGGACTATGACCTAGTTCACCCTTGCTTGCTAATGTATCATATGACTCTGGTATTATCTGCAACAACTTGAAGTGGTCCCAGGGACCAAAGATGATTCAGAGAGTTGAGTGCCTTGATCAGGGCAAGCATCTTTTTTATACTTATGTGCTTGCAGCTGTCTCTGGTATCCCACACATACCTTGCACATGTATCCCTCCTGAAATTGCTCCCCAAGCAAAGTCTGGGGCATCTGTGGTGACTGATTGCTTTGGAACAGGAAGGGAGATGGTGAGGCCTGGATTTAGGGATATCCCCTGGATTTAGGGATATCTATTGTCTCCACCATGTGATTTCTCTACTGATAAACCCCAGCACTTGTTTTCTGAAAAGACAAGAGGTGATGGTACTGGCAAAAAAGAGACTTCATATGCCAATGTATCTTTTCCATGAGGAGTCTTGCCAGTATTCTCATGAGAATCATAGAAGCCATGTCACCCAAAATCCTGAGGTATTCCCTCGTGGTGACTGAAGTCTGGGTGAAAAAAAATATAAATAGATTTAGATATAGATCTAATTGTTTTTCCTGTGGAAGAAACACTCTTTGAACTGTGATGTCTTGATGACAGCCTAGAAACACAATCATGTGAGAAGGAGTCAATAAAGACTGTTGAATGTTATCCTGGAATCAGAGCTTGTGTAAGAGATATCTCACCTGATAGAAAGTTAGAGAGAGAGAGAGTGAGAGATTCCTAGCACTTTGAAAAAGACTCTGCAAAGATAAGCAAGTTATCTAAATATAGAAAAATGTGGATACCCTGTAGCCTGCAATGAGCTATAACTGGACCTTGACACTTTGTGAACAATCTTAGTGCAATAGATAGTGCAAAAGGTAAGGCAGAGAACTGATACGTCATCTAGACAAACAAAACATTAAGAAGCACCTGAAGCCTGGATGAATAGGAAAGTGATGATAAGCGTCTTTTAAATCGAATGTTGCAAGGAAGCTTGAATGAAGAAGAAGTCATTTGAAATTTAGACATGATCACAAACAGGTTTAGGAAAGAAAGATCCAAAACTGGCCTCCAAACATTTTCTTTCTTTACACTAAAAACATCCTTGAATAAAATTATTTCCCACATGAGAAGGAGGAACTGGTTCTCACACTCCCTGGGACAGCAATTGATGAAGGACAGATGGAACAAAAGAATCTGATCTGGAGAATGAGGAATTACCTCCTGAAAAGGAGGAATTTCCTCCCATTGACATCTGTAACCTTGATTAATAATCATTATAACCCTTTGTCTGAAACTATCTGTTACAAAACAGAAAAGTGGAGATTCAAACTTTCTGGAAGAAAAAAATGGTCTGTGGAGGGGGAGGGAGTGTGCAAACTGCCATAAATAGTCATTCTGACTTATTCGTGTGTCCTTGGTTTAGGGAATTTCCAGAATTCTTCTTGTAACCCCGTTGCCATTTCTTTTTAAACTTTTGTTTACTTGCATATTGTTGAGACTATTCTGTTTCTTACCAAAATTAGATGAGGAGTTAGAGAATCCCTTGGAAATTTTGGGAAAGGAGGGCTGAAAAATATTTAGAGATCTCCTGTATCAGCTTACCCTTTCATCACACATATTGATTACCTCTACAGCAGAGGGTCCAAAAACATAATGTCTACTCAAAGGATAATTTAAAATCTAATTTTTAACATCAACAGGGAGTACACAACCATGCAAACCTCCTTAAAGCAGTACCAGTGACCATAGCCCTTGAAAAAGTATCAACAGAATCATGCACATACTGTAAATGGGTAGTGACTCCAACAATTGAACACATTAAATTATTAAAGCAGATGTTTCCTCACAAGAAGAAACTGCAGATAAAACATTCTTCATATGTTCACAATTAGTCAGGACAAACACTTAACATGAGCCTGACAATTCAAAATTAAGAAATTCAAAGTTGCAGAAGCCTGCACTTTTCCCCTATACTTATCAATAATCTTCCCATCTTTATCATAAATAGTAGGGTTGGAATTAACTAAGATTTTAGAATCAGCTGGATCAGGTTTGGGAAGAGTGTATAAAAACTTAAAAGACTGGGAGACTTTTTTTTAAACAAGAAGCATCTTTACTAAATTATTACATATGACATAGGCAATCATACATTTATATAAATGAAAACAAGCCATATTGACATCATTTTAGTTGCAAACATTCTACATCAGAAACAATATTGATGGGGGGGGTGTGGCCAAGGATGAACACAGGATAGCAGCAGATTTCTTCAGCTCCACCAGCATAACTGCTCTGACAGGAAATAATTACTTTTAAATTCAACTAATGTAATAATTTTCTTTCAAAATACATTTGGAATATCAGTTTCTTGAATAATATCAAAAAAAGAAAGAAAATTTAAATAATTTTCCTGTCAGAAATCATCTTGGAAATTTCTCTTTCATCACCTCTGTTCAGAATGAGTTCCAGTAAGGCTAGTAGTCAGGATTCCAGCATCAAGAAAGAGCTTCAGTCTTTACTATTAACAACTAAAATGGACAGACTGGATACTAAAATTGATAACTTTATAGAAAAAAATACAAAACAAATGGATTTGTTACATCAAGACTTACATCAGAAAGCTCAGATTACTGGTGTAGAAGAGACTCTTAATGATATGGACAACAGAATTCAAGAAGAAGAAATTAACATTGAATTTTTACTGAAACAAAACACACAACTACAATCCAAACTTGATGACCTGGAAAACAGATCCAGACGCAATAATATTAGGATTTTTGGACTGCCAGAAAATATAGAAGATAACAACATTACTTCCTTTTTAAATACTTGGCTTCCCAAAACTTTAGATTTGTCAGAAGCATTTTCTTTTGGTATTGAAAGAGCCCATAGGTCTTTATCTAATTTTAACTCTAATAAAAAATATCCTAGATCAGTTATTGTAAGATTTTTATAATCTTATGACAAGGAGATTGTATTAAAATCTGCATGGGCTAAAGCACCTATAAAAATTAATGAGGCAACTGTGCGTTTTGACAATGACTATTCTTCCTTGGTAATTACTAAAAGAAATTTTTTTTTGCCATTAATAAGAGAGCTTAAGAAAGCACAGTTCAAAACTCACCTTTTGTTTCCTGCCAAACTAAAAATCTTTTTACCTGATGGCCCTAAAATTTTTGAAGACTTGGACTCTGCTTTGCTGTATATTAAAAAAAATAAAATATTAGATAAAATAGAAGATATGGAATGGGCAAGTCCTTCGCTAAAGAGGATGGCAACAGGAGCTTCTTGGAAGACTTCGGAGAAGCAAAAAAGACTAAAAAACAAATGACATGTTCTATATTTTTTTTCTTGTGAACTCTTCAATTACAGTTACTACATTTTCAGAAAGCCACAAATGTTTTAAAGATATATTCCAAGTTACTTTTTGTGTGCAAAGAACTGTTTTGTTTTATAAATAATCAAACTTTCTGAGGAACAAATAACATGCTATAAATCAACTTGTTTCTCTTTGTGATAAAGAGACCTAATGTTAGTAATTTGATACATTTCCTTTCTCTTCTTGTTTTAAATAATGGCATTCTTTTTAAACTATGCATTTACTGAGGGGCGGGGGAGGGTAGGGAGAGAAGTTTGATGAAAAATATGGAATAAGTGAAATAATAACTTATTAGCTCTTTAAAATTATTTATGCTGTTTAAACACTGTTGCTAAATATTATACCATGACTTAATTGCTTATACATGATTTCAAATAATATGTCATGATATAATTGTAAATAATTAGAACTAAAATAGTTGTAAGTAATAAGTCTCATGTTTAACATTATTAAAACAAACAGCAAATAATATATCTTTGTAGATACTCTTTGTAGCTTCTTTTTTTCTTTCTTTCTTCTCTCTCTCTCTTTCTTTTTTTTTTCCTCTCTTTTTTTCTTTCTTTCTTTCTCTCTCTCTCATATATATAGTTATATACTTCTGATAATACTGATATATGTATATAATAAGATCTGTATGAGAAAATGAAAAGGGGCATATAAAAATAAGTTGTATAATATGTTAAATAACTGTAGGCTTGGTTTCACTGTCATAGAGACTGTAATGATTTGTAAAATACTTCGCGAAGGTTTTGCACTGTTTAGATTCATTTGTATTACTAAATGAATGTCAGTCACTTGCTTTTACTAAAATTCCCGCCAGAATGTTATGGGAGACAATCTGGGATGTGGGTTTCCTTGTGAATAGTGTCCTCGAGTTGTTTTAAAAGCTTCAACACTCAGAATACACGCAGAGAAGCTGAAAGCAGTCATTTTGAACTTTGACCCCTGATTTCACACTGACACATCGCAGATTCATGAAGAATGCTGTTTCAGGAAGTAGAACTGCTGTAAATGCGACTTTGTGATGAAAAACGAACTTTATGACACCTAAATGTGAGTTATTCCTTATAACAACTTATTTATTTAAGATGTATTTTATAAAATATAAAAGTTATAATGATTTTAAATGATTTAGTATGCCATAGTAAACAAGTGAGATATTTTAGAAGGCATAGAAGGTAAATCACATATACACTTGTTTTTGAAAGCTTATATGACTGCAGCACACTAATGTATATAAATACTTATGATTTAAACATATATAATGTTATAAATCATTTGCCTTGACTAACTGATAAGCATAAGTATCATTATGATTATATTTAAGAAGAAATTGTTAGGTGACATATTTTAAAGCTGCAGTTCAGATATATAAAATACACAAGGCTTTCATCACAATGATTTATGTATAACTAGGAATTAACATTGCTGTGCAGTATGATTTTTTAACTTATGTATGAGAATAAATATTTTATTTAATTGGCAATAATAAGTATGAGAAGTAAGCTTTTGGTGCAAGTAATTTAAAGTTTTTAAAACTGTTAATTGCATTTCTATGGCAGAAAGTAGGAATTCTCTAATATACGTAATGTTTGAACCATAATAGCCTAAGATATTGAATTCAAATGAACATAAGAACTTATTCTTACAAACTTTTAATAAACTAACATATGGATCTGCCCCCTTTTTTTTTTTTTTTTTTCTCTCTCTCTTCTCTGTTCCCATTATCAAGATTGTTAGAATACTATTTTGATTATGAGTGTATTATACAGAATAGATGTACATAGTAATATGAGCTGTTTCTAAATGTTCTTACTTGTTTATATGAAGCTGATTTATAAATTGTTTAGCTTTGTCATAATAGATAATCTAATTAAATGAGGTTAACTTTAGTTAATAATAGTTAGTATTGAATTAATTTGGTGGCAGCTGAGGTACTGCTGCTTAGGATTGGGGGATAACTTGAGTGGTATGAGCTACTCGAAGTTGAAGTTCTTAACTCCAGGCTGGGTGCAATGTTTAATCCTAACATTATTTTCACCTGATCATTGTTGTATGTATATAGTTCTGACATCCACATCACATTTTATAAACTCATTGTCACTACGAATAAAAGTGAAACTTACACAAAATTCCATAAGATTTTCATTAAATACAGTTATAATTAATGGAACACCTAATGGAGGAGATATCATATCACTTATTTTGTTAATTGTTATTCTGATTATATGTCTTATATGTTTATAAAAGCTAAATTATATCTCTAAAAGGAATTTCTTTAAACATTAATGGATTGAATAACCCATGTAAAAGGGCAAGTTTAATGAGATATATTCATTTGCATAGAGCCAACTTAATATTCCTTGAAGAAACACATCTCCTAAAAAAGGATATAGATAAATTAGCCACTAATAAATATACAGTCTTGGTTAGTTCAGAACACACACAGAAAAAGAGGGGAGTGCCTATTTTATGGAATAAAAATATGCCCATACCTAAAACTATTAAGTCTTATAAAGATGATAAAGGAATGTTCTGTATGGTTACAATACAGATTAATGGGAAGATATACACATTATTCAATGTATATTGGATACCAGGAATCGGCATTAATACAGTGAAACACCATCTCAATAAGATCATATCATTTTCTATAGGAGATATTATTTTAGCAGGTGACTTTAATTGTATCCTACATGAAAAAGATACTACTACTATAGGAAAAAGGAAAATTACATCTAATGCAAAACATTTAAAGGATTTTATTAATTTATATCATTTGAATGATATTAATAATCAAATAGATTCAAAATCATTACCATACACTTTTTTTTCTAACAGATATAAAACTTATTCAAGAATAGATAGAGTCTTTATTTCTAACCAGATGGTAACAGACTTAATTAATTCCAAAATCATTTTGTGTCCTACATCAGATCATAATTCAATTGTCTTTGAATTTATGGTAAAAAGTACTTATAATGTTCAGATCAAAAGAATACCAGCATACTTAACTCAACTAAAAGACTATAAAGATTATATACTTTCAGAAGTGCAACATTTCTTAGACTTAAACACTACACCTGATATCTCCATTGTTTACATTTGGGATGCTTTAAAATCATATTTATATGGACAAAGTATCAGATGGTATAATAATAAAAGGAAATCTTGGGACAAGGAATTACTAGATATTCAAAGCAAATTAGACTCATACAAACATAATAATAAAGAAAATATTATGGACAAAAAAGTCATTGAGGAAATAAATAAATTAAATGAGAAATACAAAGAAATTTTAACCCATAAAGTCAAAATAACATTAGAGAAATATAAGTTTTTGTCTTACTCAATAAGTCCCAAATACTTACATAAACTTAAAAATAAAACAAAAAGGTTGAATAAGCAAAATCATATCAAAGAAATTTTCTCTCCAGGGAAAAAGAAGAATGTTTCTAGTTTACCAGAAATTTTAGATGAATTTAGAAATCACTTTCACAAAATTAATCATAATAACATTAATATGGATCCTAAAGATAAAATAAAGAAATTCTCCTTCTCCGCTTATCTGCTTAGCCCTACTTGTTCCCTGATGCATAGATAGCCTCTATCCATTAGGGGATATCCCTACCCCTTGATATTAGACTTTTCTGTTCTTGACTCTCTCTCTTTCTGACTCTCACTTCTCACATCTTAGTCCCTCACTCTTTCCCCTGATACTCTTAGTCCACTTCCCAACCACATCTAGGCCCTCTCCACTTACCCTTCTATTACTTACCCTTCTTGAACACTGCTCTACTGATAGTTTTTCGCTCCTCTACTGATCTACTGGGCTCATCCCGCTCCGTTCGCCCTTCGGGCTCACTCCGCTCCCCTACCCTGCCCCCAAATTCCACCCGCCCACAGCACCTCTACCTTTATTCCTCCATAAACCACACCCTCTGCTACTCTACTCCAATCACTGGCACACAGCTAGACAAACCCACCTTTTTTCCCGCCAAAATCAGCCCTCCAATACACCTCATACAAACACTAATCATCATCTTTCCTGACCATACCACTCCTTTCTCCCACAACCACACCACACCCCCCCCATACTGACTATACTCCTCCACATACTTCCTATAACATAGGGAATCTACCTACTCCTCAATACTTACATATCCTCTATACACCAACTAGCTCTACTCACAACTATTATCTTATCTCCTTTCTATCATGTTTCCAAAACTCTGTTTCATCTCCCTTTCTCTCTTCTTCCTTTTCTCTTCATTCTACTGCAACCACCTCTCCCAACCCACTTTATTCCTACATTAACAACGCTTTCATGTAACCAATTATCAGGACACACCTCTCTCACAATCATTTCGATTATTTCCCCCATCTGTACCCTTCTAACATTCTCTTTCTTTTCCAATACAAACCTCTCTCCTACAATACACTCCCCATCTCTATAACTACTTGCAAATCCCTCCAATACACAACAGAAGACAAACTCCTTACTTTACTATCTGCTCATACAAACAGCTTCATACAACAGTGTATTAATACTCTCATTTCTGGCGATATCCACCCAAACCCTGGTCCATCCCCTATAACAACCACAAATAAATCCCTATTATTTACTTCCTTAAATTCCCAAAGTATAGTAAATAAAGTCCCAAACCTCCACGCATGGCTCATACACAATAAACCTGATATCCTGTCTATTTTTGAAACCTGGTTAAAACCTCATATAAATGACTCTGAGATTATTCCCCCAAACTACTCCATCATCAGGAAAGACAGACCTCTCAAAAAGGGAGGTGGGGTAGCCCTCATATATTCATCCTCCCTAGCAGTCACTCCCTACAATAAACCTACTCCACACTTTAACAATGCTGAACTTCTCCTTACTCTACTACAAATCAACGATCACAAACACATTTGTTTAGCATCCCTTTATATACCCCCAGGTGATAATATCTCCACTCTTGAACTTATCCTCTCCTGGATCTCTAGTAACATTAGTAATGAAACCATAATCCTAGGAGATGTAAACATCAATTGGACCTGTATACAATCTCCAACAAACTCCATAAATATTAACCTATACAACTTCTCTCAACTAATCAATTCAGTAACTCCCCATAAAAACCTCTCCAGTGGAAGTATACTGGATTGGATCCTTGTCTCCCATCCTCACTATTTCTCCAACAGTGGCACCCTTCCAGACTCTCTTAGTGATCACCTACCCATTTTCACTAACCGACTACCCACTGTCCTTCAACAAACCCACAACTATATAACTATCCGAGACCACAAAAAATTCAACCCAACTATCTTCATAAATTCCTTACAAACAATTAATTGGAATTGTCTAAAAACATTACCCCTAGACATGGCAGTGTCACACTTTAATACAACATTCTTGCAATTACTCGACTCTCAAGCTCCCCTAAGGACTAAGAGAATAAAAACAAAGTCAGCCCCCTGGCTATCCAAACATACTCTTGCCATTATGAGACAAAGAGATAAAGTCTGGGCACGCTACCAAAAAATTAAGACAAATCTGCTCCTTACTAATATAAAATGCTTGAAATAAAGTAAAGAAACTCATCACTTCTGATAGATCTAAACTATTTTTCTACACTCCAAAACCAAAATAAAACAACCCTCAAAAATTCTGGAAAGGGATCTCTAGTCTCCTTCACCCTAGTAGTCCAGATACTCCCACCCCAGACCCAAAGCCTCAGAACTAGACCTGGCCACCCAATTTAACTCATTTTTATTGACTCTATTGCCAAACTGACCTCTTCTTTCTCCAACTCCACCATACCCTCAAGCATCCCATCACCCCCACTCACTCATTATCCTTCCCAAATTCCACTCCCCCCACTCACACTCTATCCTTCCAAAATTCCACTCCCTTCCTCTAACTCCTCCACCTTTTCTGCTACCCAACCTTTACCCCAAACACCTCCACCCTCCAACTCTCCCTCTCCCAACCCCACTCCTCTTTTCTCCTGTACCAACATCTACTATAAAGAAACTCCTTCTCAAACTGAAACCTGATACCAAGCCCTGATAACATACCTTCCTACTTTCTCAGTATAGCTGCTGAAACACTTGCATATCCCATTAGCATCCTAATCAACCGCTCCCTAAAAGAATGCACAGTTCCCCAAATCTGGAAACAGGCTTATATTATTCCACTCCACAAAGGGGGCAACAACAACAATGTCACTAACTTTCGTCCCATAGCCATCCTGTCCCCTATTTCAAAAATCCTAGAAAAATGTGTTCAACTTCAACTTCTTCCTCATCTCCTAGACAACCACCTTATATCTCCCACACAACATGGCTTCAGACCCAACCACAGCACAATGACTGCCCTCCTTTCCTTCCTAGAAACAGTAAATAGAGCTCGTGATTCTGGCTTAATTGTTTCTACATTGCTGCTAGACCTCTCCAAAGCCTTGATACCATCTCACATAGCCTACTCATTACTAAGCTCTCTGAACTTAACCTTTCTTCTTCCTCCTTGAATTGTTCTCTAGTTACCTATCCAACCTAAATCAAGCAGTAAAATGGAAAAACTACCTCCTCATTTCTTAGTACCCCACAGGTGTTCCACAAGGCTCCATTCTCGGTCCTGTTCTCTTCAACATATTTATAAATGACTTTCACAAATCACTCCCTTTCTCAAACATCATCCAATATGCAGATGATTCAACAATCATCTGCTCAGCCACCTCCATCACTACACTTCAAAACTAACTCAGGATGCTTTCTCCACAACAGAGCAATGGATGTTAAAACCATCTTGCTCTTAATGCCTCCAAGACCAAACTTATGATCTTTACTCCTCTAAAGCTACTTCTCTCAATATGAATACATTTTCAATCATTAGCCAAAATAACTCACCCTAGAATTGGTGTCAGACACCAAACTACTAGGGTACAAATTGACAACCAACTTAAATTTACCTCTCACCTACAAAAAAACATCAAAAAGACCCATCAAAAACTTGGTATGCTTTATAGACAAAATGCATACCTCACCTCTGCCACTAGAACAACTCTCGCTACATCCTTCCTTATCCCCTCCCTTCTCTATGGCGCCCCACTCCTAACTAACATTAAATCCTCTCTCAAAAACAACTTTCCTCTTGCTACAATAAAATTGCAAAATTCGCCACTAGCCACAAGTCTTCTACCCACCACTGTGTTTCCCTCCAGAAACTAAAATGGCTAGAGCTTCCTAATCAACTAACTTACACACAACTAACTCTAGCCCACAAGCTTATCCTTAATCCCTCCCTCTGTCCTTCCCTATCTTCTGCTTTTAATATGCACCTACCCAATAGAGTATTAAGATCAAACAATCAAAACCTACTCAAAGTACATAAACCTACACATCCTCCAGGCAAAAACCTTCTATCCTTCAACCTAGCTCGCCTCTGGAACTCCCTTCCCCCACTCATCCGCACCACCTCTAATCACACTGCTTTCAAAAAATCCCTTCATACACACCTGACATCACATTGGGAATGCTCCTGCTCCCACCCTACATAACCACTCTTCACCTACTCCAGGCTCTGTTCACATCTTTAATCAACCAGACAAGTCCATATAAATAATTGACTCCATATCCCCCACTTCTCCAAGTCATTGTACCTCCTCTTCCTTTCTAGTAACCTGTTCTCTGAATCTACTCTGCATAAATGGATAAGCTCATGTTAAATAGTTAATTCATTTTCCTGCAATGTATTTTAAATGCACACTTGCTGTACTACTTGATATTGCTTTATCTTTAACTGTTGTACCTATTGTTAAACTTTGTTTGTATCTAAGAATGTATGTTCAAAATTACAAAAATATATTTTTTGGAGCTTTTCTCCCCAGGACTCCATTGAAAACGGGTTCATTATGGCCCAATGGACTATCCTGGTAAACCAACTACAATAAATAAAATAAATAAAATAAAAAAATAAATTATAACTACAAACATGAACAAAAAACTTAACAAACAACAGACTAAACTAATAGATAAAAATATTTCATATACAGAGGTTATTACACAAATAAACAAACTTAAATCAAACAAAGCACCAGGTAATGATGGTATTATACCAGAGATTTATAAAATTCTTCCTAAAAGTACTTACTCATTAATACATAAGGTTTTTATTTTGGCTCAAAATGAGTTAACAACTCCCCCATCTTGGCAATACACATTTATTTCACCAATTTTAAAACCCAATAAAGACCCAACCAGATGCACTTCATATAGACCTATTTCATTACTTAATGTTGACTATAAAATGTTTATGAGTATTTTTGCTGATAGATTAAAGACAATCATCCCAGGCATAATAGATATAGATCAGACAGGCGTTATTATAAATAGAAATACTTTTGATATTATAAGGAGAGCTTTAACGTTAATTGATTTTGCAAACAGGAAAAAGAAAGATTTAACACTTATTAGTCTCGATATAAGTTCAGCATTTGATTCAGTAAGTTGGGACTACTTGTTTATCTTACTAAAGTGCACACATTTCTCTGATGCATTTGTAAATCTAATTGAACATCTATATAAAGGAGCACTGGCTTATATTAAGATAGGAACATATGTCTCACAAAAAATACCCATTTTGAAAGGTACAAAACAAGGGTGTCCACTCTCACCACTATTATTTACTTTAATAATGGAGCCTTGGGCTAATTTGATCAGAAATAGTACTGATATAGAAGGATTTGATATAGATGAAAATACAATATCTAAAATTCAACTTTTTGCAGATGATGTTCTAATTACGTCATCAGGAACTAACTCCTCTATGCAGTCCTTATTTGATAAAATGCTGGATTTTAAAAATATCTCTGGTTTGATATTTAATGAAGAAAAAACTAAAATATTACCAATATACACACGAAAAAATGTCCTCATTAATGATTTTAACAAATATATACCCAACTCAGCTCAGATAACTTACTTAGGTATAATATTAACTAAAGATATTAAATCCATTATACATAATAATTATAGTAACTGTCTTCTTAATATACAAAATATTTTCAATAGCTGGAACAATATGTTTTTTACCATGGAAGAGAGACTCACAATTATTAAAATGATAATATTCCTTAAGATATTATATTTAATACAATCAATAATACTCCCACCTACAAAAATAATTATTAAGAAATTGAATTCATTAATGTTAAATTTCTTATGGGCACCTAATAGACCTAGGATTGCATTAAAGAAACATACTAATAGCTGGTCTCAAGGGGGCATTTCATTTCCAGACTTTAATTTATATACTATCTCTTCTATTATAAAAGTTATTACTTTGTTAATAGATCAGTCATATGTTGCAAGATGGAAAGATTACTGGGAACTAATTAGCATTCACTTCATGAAAATCTCTTTAATACATAAAAATATTATTGTAAATAACCCCATGTTATGGTTATTAAAAGAATTTTGTTCTTCATCTACTACACCAAAATATATAGTTAGTTACCCATTAAACATTATTATTAGTTATCGTAATTTTATATTTATGCATCCTAGGTATAAGGAATGGAATTTTATCCTATTCCCTATAATGTATACACAAGGTATTCTTTTGTCAACCACCTCTGAAAGAACTCTTTTAGTCACTGAGAATAATTTAAAGTATTGGTATCAGTTGCTGTCTGATAATAAAGTTAAAAATTTAGACTTCTTAAAGCAAGAATTTGATTTGAGAGAAACATGTTGGTTAGAAATTCAGACTTTTAGACAACATCTTATTAATAAAATTGATTTAATGTCTTTAACAGTTAAAGAATCTGTTCCAATTCTGATTGATTACTTGATATTAAATTTACAACATAGAGTTTCTGATAAAGGTAAGCTTTCACACATACATAAAATTATTAGAGAAGAAACTCATTACAGTTCAGATACCTATTGGAATTATTTCATTTCCATTAATGGTGAATCACCAAAACAACAAGATAAACAATATATATTGGAATCTGCTTATAAAACTACTTCTTCCATTAATTGGAGACTTTTTACTTGGAATTTTTTACACAGATCTTTCTATACACCTTTAATGATGAATAAAATAAATAATAAAGACAACGTATGTAAAAGATGTAATGTAGAAATAAATGCTGATTGGGCACATATGTTTTATGACTGTGTAAAATTGAAGGAATATTGGAAGTTAATCAATGATTTTTTGCAGGCCCTTTTCACAGATAATTTCATTGTTTCTAAATCACTTATATTATTTAACACTCCTGTTCCTAAAAGTGTTAAAAAAGTTAAACTTCCCTTATTATGGTCTATTCTAGCAGTGGCTAGAAAAATAATAACCAGAAATTGGATTTCAGATACTCCTCCTTCATTTAATGAATTTAAAAATGTTATGACTGAAGTGTGTCATATGGAATTGATGACAATAAAATCAAGAACTACTAGAAAAATGTCTTACTATATTATATGGGATACTTTACAAAACCTGTTAAAAAATCTTAGTTTCAATAATAAGACATTACAGTTTAATCAATTGATTTGATTTGTAGTGGATGTCTCTGTAAATACTTTGGTTATTTTATTAAATGTTATAACTATTTATATTTTAACTGCTTGTATAAGATTGTTATGATATTTATTTTGTATGTTAAAAACAATAAACATGTTTAAAAAAAAAAAGAAACAATATTGACATAATTGTGGTTGCAGACATTACACATCACTCATAATATATCCAGCCAGTGTCAGTGAAACATTGCATAGCTTATTCAAATCCTGCCTTCTTTTTAAAACTTGTTCCTCCTCTGCATGTATTGTTCCCACAATTCCCATTTTTTCCCATGTAATTTGCTCCTACCCTTTTCTAAAGATCCAATTCCAGTTGTTTTATTGCTGTTACTATATTCACTACTTCTAGTAAAGCTGGTTTTGACTTTGACTTCCATTTTCTAGTAACTGTTTTTTCAGCAGCCAACACAATTAAACTCACCAGGGCCTTACTATGTCTAGGCAATTATGATTATGTATCATCGCTCAAAAAAAATTTCCTTAATTACACCAATTTGCTCACCCAGTATCTCTGACAGAGCAATCAGCAGGGAATCTTTAAAGTTTGCCAGCTCATTACACTCCCAGAAAATATGCTCCCAGTTATCTCTTTCGTCCCCCTCACACCTATGGCATTTGATGCCTACCTTAGGAAAAAATCAGATTAAGGAAATTTATACAAGCCTCTGACTTTTTAGGAGCAGCTGGTTGACTGTCAGGAAAACTGCAGGCAGTAGCTCACATCTTCCAAAGCTGATAGAACTGGAGGAATGGGTACAAGGTCTGCAAATTCCCTCTGTAAAGCTCATAGTATTTTCTGAGGGACTGAGAAACATCAGTGTTTTCCCACGGAAAACACTCTGGCACATTCTAGAAATAGTCTCAGAGAAGGAGAATCTTCCATAGGCAGAGTCAGAAAATTAGCTTTCTTCTGAGTCTGAATCAGAAATCTGATGAGATACCCCATATCTGTCCCTTCATCCTCCTGTCCAGATTCAGAATCTTGAATCTCTTCAGGAAAGGAGATATCTCTTTACCTTTTACCAGAAACTAGTTTATAGGAAGGATCAATAGTCTGAATTATACCCTGATTTAGACACAGTAAACTACTCCTGTCTAAGGAAATTTGAGGAGGGGTAGATACATTTAGTTTTCTGTTTCTTTTTGACAGGAAAAGTGGGACCAACAGTGTTATTAATGCGTTCGGCAGCTTTCACAAGTATGAGCACAACATTCTGACAAAACAGGGAAGCCTTCTCTGTTCCATCTACCAGGAATAGCAACAGTGGCTATCCCTTGCCCGATGGAGGGACCGCAAAGCCATTGAAGATGTGGCTAACCAATGGTCCATAGTGGTTGTAGGTGCTACACCAAAGAGATCCAGGGTAAAAGATGAATGGTCTGAGGTAAACTATTGGTCACAGAGGTGCCATCCACTTATGGCTGAGGTAAATTACTACCCTGCCATGATAGCAAATGTTGTTTATTTAACTTTTTATTTTCGTGGCTGGAAGAAGGACCAACCGTGGGACAGACAGATTTTCCATAGTCAAGCTAAAAATGGTGCCTCTTTCTCCAGGGAAAACAACCAGCAAATACTGTTAAAAACAAAAAGCCTTTAAAAGTCACTTTTTTTCACAGATAAACACAGTAAAATCACTTTAAAATGCCTTTCCAGTCCCACAGAGTAAAATAAACTCAGAATCTCCACAGAAAAAAAGTGTTTTTACTTTAAACATCTTTTAAACTAAGAGAAAAAAAGAGCACTCCAGTTTAAAAGCATGGTACAGTCTCATTACAGTCTCTTAAAATCCAGACTCTGAGGTCCTGAAGAGGAAAGTATCAATAATAAATAAAATTATTAAAAAGGAGTTTTTTTTTTCCTAAAGGGAACTTGTCTACCAAGCAAAGGAAAGCACTAGACAACTATCGATACTTGAAAGCCTCAACAGAGCTTTGTCATTAGTGGCAGTGAAGCTCTAATGGACTTGGGCCCAAATTATCCTTTAATCAGCTCAGCTCAAGCTGCCTGACAGTTTTGGAACATGGAAGGTGCTATGAAGCTTTGGAAGCTGTGTGACTGTTATATCCTTGGCAAGATATAAGCCATATAGCCAAGGCTAATGCAGCAATGATCAATATGATGCAAATTGGGTACTTATGCATCTGGGGTACATTGTATAATTCGTCAGACTTCCTAAGGGCAGGAGGATAACCATCTGGTAAGGAAGAAGCAGTGAGAAAAAGATTCTCTAAGGCAAGTAAGACAGTTGATAGCCACAGAGTTTGGCATCTCTGATGGTAATACATCATAATACATTTTTTGTGCTGCAGAAACTTTACTGTTGTTCAACTGAAAAAAAAAAATTCATCCTAACCAAAGCGTCAGAAAAATAAATTTCTCCACCAGGGTCATCTGATTAAATATGTTCATCAGAATTAGAAAATTCTGATTGAGAAGAATTTCTATGTCTGTTCTCCTGACTGAAACATCAGCAATGGAAGGAATTCTTTTCCTCTGTCTTTTCTTGCCTGAAGAATGAAAAGGCAAAGAAAAAGCATTAATATATTCCTTGGCATATCCCAGTACATCTACCTGTCCATAGAAATAGAAACAGAAGACTGAACTCATACCTCCCAACTGTACAGATTTTGGCAGTATGTCCTGATTTTTGCCTCATATTTTTGATCTGTTCCTCATAAAATTTGTGATTTTCTGGCACATCACAGGGATGATCTGAGGATTCACTAAATAAAGATAGACATTTGTGTTTCAGACTTCATATCCTTCAAAAATGCATGTTAAGACAAATCCTGTTATTCGAGCAACTTTCTAAGCTTATAAGAGCAATATTTAAAATATGTCCCTATGTTTGGGCCTTTGCCCCTCATTCTGTCAGGCTTTGTCCAGATTTTTTGAGCTAAGAGGTTGAGAGGTATGGACTAAACAGTTTTTCTCACTAAGCACTCTCTCCTAGATGGCATAGGTTCATAGGTGATCACTGGGCTACTGGTTCTAGGAGGTCTTTTTAAGCCAAACCATGTTTTCCCATTTGTAAATGACAGCATACTTGACCCATGGGCATATAATTGTGTTTAAATAGCAGAGCATTTGCAAACTGCCTCTGTCCAAAATGGGTATAGGTGCTAGTCCACAGGTAAATTTCCAATTCCCCATCCACTGGTCCAAGTTGCATTTGAATATGGTCAGAGAAAAACTCTGCTTTACATGGATAGGAAGTCTGTTCCTGAGTAGTTTCTGTGACACATTCCTGTGCCTCCACCGTGTTCTATTTCTGTTGCAAACGAGGTTTAGGCCCTTCAACGTGGTGTTTCTAATGGTGTTAGACTTGTAGATGTGTAGCAAGTCCATTACTATGGGATCAGATAATGCCTTGTAAGCCAGACATAGCTCACTTCTTAGTAATCTGTAAGAGATAAAATATAAAGATAATACTTTGAGGCAGTCTGCTTATTCCATGTGATTTATGCCTTGTATTCTTTTTGTGAGGAGCCTATATGGGCACGCCATTTTTTGCATAAGCATGATAAAGTACATACTGAAGGAAGCATTGTACTTAGCAATTGGTCTAATGAGGGTTGAGTACTGCAAGATAATGACATCTTTGGACCTGGATGCCATACTATTGCTTATAGGTTGTGCAATATAGAATGACTTCCTAACAATATTAGGCACATATGGGTCAAAAGCTAAGTCACTCTCCACACATGTTTCCAAGTCCCTAACCACTGGGTCTAGTCTTAGGGTTGTATTGTCTATGTGGTAATTCCTAGTGGTGGACACATTTCTAAAGAACACTATTAGGTGTTTTTGGAATTCAGTTTTAGAACATGGCTGTGACACCAATTATTGATTTTGACAAGCCCACTTAGAGCATATTAGTGTTACTCAGGGATTCTATAACTGCACTGAGCTTGCAGTTGTCTACAAACTTGGTCAGCCAGAAGACTTTAGTGTTAGTTTTTACTTCCAAACATAGATGCCAAAAAAATAGCCCCAGCACTGACATCTGAGAGAGTCCCGTGGTGACAGGCCTTTTAGTGGAGGTAGAGTCCCCTCTCCTGACTTCCAATGTCATAGCAGTGGGCCAATTTGCTATACATCAGGTGACTTAGGGGTTTACTCCTAGTATTGTGAGCTTGCTGACAATGTCAGAATGAGAAATACTGTTAAATGCTTTGGTCAGATTAAAATAGACAGGGTGTACAATTTTGCCCACATCCATAGCTTTGGTGACTTTCTGCCAAATTGAAAAGGCACATTCTGACTTTGATAAAAATAAACTGTATTGGATAAAGAATCTGAAAATGTCCAATGTCTTTATTTATAATATCCATGATAATTCTTTACATGGCCTTATATATGAGACTAGTCAGACTTATGGATCTGTAATTGCCATGATCAGTAGATGTCCCACCCTGGTGCAGTATAGTAACTGTTGCAGTCCTGCATTTGCTAGGCAGAAAGCCAGTTTGGAGGCTAAGGTTGAACAGTGACTGTAGAGAGTGCTATAGTTCATGTTTTGTGCTATTCAGTAGGCATTCTCAGATATTACCAGGTCCCATAGATGCAATATTTGTGTGTTGGAGAGTGCATTGCGTACCTGATAGTTGAGACAGTTATAGTCAAGGATACCTTTTGAGAGATGTTAAGTAAGGGAAAGCAAGGTGAAACTGGAGTTAAATTTATTAGCCAGTAGGTTTGGTATACCCTCTGGCTCTGTATAAGTTGTTCTGTTTGCAATTAGTTCAGCACACTGTTGTGGATTACCTTTGAGGTTGCAGACATAGCTGAAGAAGGTCTAGTGCTTGTCCTTTTCCTGTGAGGCTATCTTTACCTCAGATTTGGCTTTAGTGGACTTGATAAGAATCCTAAGTTGCTTGTTTAGTTTGATGAGTTCTTCCCTTGCTGTGCATTGCACTCCCCCCCCACACACACACACACACACACACACTTCCACCACTTATAAACGTTGCTGCTGTCTCTTCTCTCATTCACTTTACAGGTAGAGTTTGAATTATTACTCACCCCCTCTGAGGATTTCACCGATAGATTTCCACTGTTTGAATTCTACTTGCTGGTAAGCCATTAGACCTCAGGAATTTGTTAAAATGTTCAGATTTGTAAAGTAACAGTTACTTTTTGCCACCCTTTACCTTTGTCCTGGTGGGCTCTTCAATACTCTACTCTATAACTATGACTGGACCCCCCCTCCACCCCAAAGACCCTCCCACTTGACCAAACTGTAGAATATTTCAACAAAACATTTCTACAGCACCTAGACACTGGTGATCCATTGTGCAAAATCAAGGTTAGAACATCTACAAACCTCTGGCTCAGTAAAGACACCAAACAAATCCTCAAGTCCAGAGACACTGCCAGGCTTTACTATAAAAAAAACAACGAAACACAAAGCCTAAGTACCAAGAACTGAACAACCATGCACAAAAATGCATTAGGCTGGACAAAAATCCTACTACATGACATTACAAACTAAACACCAACACAAGCCCAAAAAATTTTAGAAAAATGTAAACCAGCTATTAAAATCCACCCAAAAGGCTACCCCCAAACCAGCCACCCTGACACTAAAGTTCCCATTGAAACACAATTCAACTCCCACTTTGTGAACTCAATTCTTTCCTTAGTATCACAGGACAGTTCCAATCTCACTACCCCCCCCCAACAAAAATAATACTAATACAAGCTTTACCCTCAAAACAGTTTCCACCACCTCAATCAAAAGCATGCCCTCCAAACAAAAAAACTTGTTAAACAGCAGCCAAACTACTCCCCAGCTACTTTTTGAAACTCACAGCAGATGCTATTGCTATTCCAATCTCCACTCTCATAAAGAGATTAATTGTTGAAAACTATGTGCCCAAACTCTGGAAGATATCCTATGTTACACAAATACATAAAGGCGGGACCTCCACTGAACTTAATAACTATAAACCCATTGCTATACTCTCCCCCCTGGCAAAATTCTAGAAAAATGCATCCATACCCAGGTGCTAAAATATCTCCTTGACAACAACATCCTGTCACCTACTCAACATGCTTTCAGACCTGCCTATAGTACCACTACAGCCCTTCTCTGTTTCACAGATGCAATAAACCATCTCGAAAATGAAGGCCTGCAGGTGTCAACTCTTTTTTTTTGGATATGTCCAAAGCATTTGACACAGTCTCACACCAAATCCTGCTGAACAAACTAAACCAATATCACCTATCAAATTCCAGTTTTACCTGGTTCCAAAGCTACTTATCTGACAGGTACCAGTCTGTGAAATGGGACAATTCTCTCACTCCTCAGCTGCCCATAACTATAGGAGTCCCACGGGGTTCTATCTTAGGACCACTACTGTTCACAATCTTCACAAATGACCTCCATACCTCCATACAGCATGCATCTATCATTTAGTATGCAGATAGTACTACTTTAATCTGTGCTGCACAAAATATTCCCACCCTCCTGGAAATAACTCAACTAGCATTCTCTGACATTGGAAACTACCTTACCAAAGCCCAACTTATGATTATAAACAGTTCTAACAAAAACACTGATAACAGTCAATTCATTATCTACTCCACAAATGCTACTCCAATCACTCCAGTGGCACAGGCTAAGCTACTGGGAATAACCATAGACCCCCACCTAAAAATTGATAGTCATCTCAACTTAACTATTAAAAAAGTACATGCCAAACTGGGATCACTCTACCATATCAAACCATTTCTTAGCAACAACATAAGATCAGCCATTGCTCACTCCCAGCTACTATCCACCCTACTCTGTGCATCTCGCATTCTGACTAATCTCAACAAAACTGAACTAAGCAAAATGGAAGCCTGCTATAATAGAATTGCCCACTTTGCAGCAAATCGCTCATATAGGACACTGTACTGCTTTGAGCCAGCTCCACTGTCTTGAACTGCCCAACTTCCTAACCTACAATCAGCTCTGTCTCTGTCACTCTGTCTATTACCTCCCCAATAAATGTCCTGCCCTCAAAACCTAGTACAACATTGCTCAGCCAAAAAGGCCTCTTAGATCATCAAGCAAACTACTACTAGAAGTCACCAACAGCTATAATAGCTTTGGAGACACACTATATAGTAGTTCAGTGGCTAAAAAATAGAACTCTCTCCACTAGCATGCAAAACACATCGTTCAAAGCCTCCTTTAAAAACCTTATTAGGTAACAGCTCAAGTAAAATTGGCAGTGTCATGACTGCTCCCCAGGCTAGTGAAAGCAGATAAGGTACACATACTAAGCCTAGAGTACTTGATAATAGTTTTTACTCTTACTCACAAACATTGGTTAATTTACAGTGTATGTACTGTACCTATGTACTATGTATGTATTCTACCTATGTTCCAAATTTCAGCTGTACACTACAAATCTATTAATTAGCTTTATTTTTAAATTAATGTTTTCTTGTTTCTTCTCCCACTGTAACTGTTGATGTGCTATATGCCACTGTAAAAACATGTCTACTATAATTTGTGTGTATACTGATCATGTCTAAATATCTAAATGTATCTGTAATTATTTTTCTGTGTGGAGCTTTTCTCCCCAGGCCTCTGCTGAAAAAGGGCCTTTTCGGCTCAGTCAGACACCCCTGGTTAACAAATGTAAAATAAAGTAAAAAAATAAATAAAATAATACATTTTAGTCATGGTTGCCTTCTGTTTGTTATGTAACGTGTTAATATTAAAATTCACCAGGGTAGCTTGCTCTTTGAGTTAGGCTTATGTGTGTCCCGGGTCAGTAAAGGAGCATCAATGCTAGAATAGGGTTTCTGTGAATAATTCCACATAGTCAATGAAGTTCACAAGATTAGGGGGAGCTTGAAATTTTGTCAGCGTATCTCTCAGAAGTGGAAGTTTGCTTTAGAATAATTCCTAAACATTCAAGAGATAGATAAGGTTACAGGTTTTAGTTTAATTTCAAAGAAGACAAATTTATGGTCAGTCCTAACAAGTGAGGGCATTACACATAGGTGAGTGCAAAGTTCTTACATGTTTATGAGAATCAGGTCTAGGATGTTGGTGCTCCTTGTGGATGTACAGACTAGATGGTCCAGAGCATTTTTGCAGACAAAGTCCAGGAATCTCTTGGACTGTGTACTAGAAGTAGTGTATATTTTCCAGTTTATCATGGGGTAGTTGAAGTCACCCAAAAATATAGTGTTATGTTCAATGCAGAGTGACTCAAGGGTATTTAAGTATATAGTATGGATATCCTGGGTCATAGAGGGAGATGTATAGCTTGGTATCGGACTTTGTTTTTTGTGAGCTGGACATGGTGAGTCGTACCGCTTGATCAGTCTTGAAGTGTGACTGTTTTTGCTGAATACTGAGATACCTTTACCTTTTTCCTTTCCTGTGCAGTAGCTGTTCTAAGTGTGTGGAAGGCATTATAACCTTGCACCATTGGGCTGCTCTGTTCACCTTTAAACCATGTCTCCATGTCTACACAGTTGTCTATGTTGTCCTGGGTGAGGAAAGCTTCCAAGGAGTGAAGTTTTTTGTTTAGACTCCTGGCATTGAGCAGCACTACTTTCAGATTATCCTGGGTTAGTTTTGCTATTGTGGAAAGTTTGTAAAGCTGGAATTGCTTAAAAAGGCAACATATTCTGGACAAAGTTTTAGCAAATATTCCAAAGTGTAAAGGGGACAGATGCAGACTATCCTTGGAGCAGCAGCATCGTCTGTCAACAATAAAAACTAAGCTGATTGCTCAAGGTCTTTTATCTTCTGCTCATATTAAGACATCATTCGTGTTCAGTACAAGGGTAATATCAACTGGGACACATATTTCAAGATCTCTATCATGTATCTCTCCATATAGTCCAGAGATGTCCGTCTCAGGCCATTTACACTCATATGTACAATAACAGAGCCAAACTGCTACTTGTGGTTTAATGACGTGAGTGTGTGTGTGTGTGATCTGGTTGATCCTGCCCCTTGATAGGCAGCTGACCAGGTCCCTTTCCTTTTTGAGCATAGTCAGTGGTACATCTATGTGTCTCATGATGGAATCACCTATGGCTAGAACATTAGCTTGGGTGGAGGTTTGCCTTGTGAGGTCTACAAGTTGCGACACCATGCATTGAAGCTGTATGTGTCATGGTGGGTGTTGCTTTAGTAGAATGTTACAAGGTTGCTGAGGAAACCTATAGTTATAGCTGCATCTAGTAGGCCTTTAGGTAAATTACTTTTTAGTGCCACAGCATATGTGAGTCAGTGTGCTTGGTCTTCAATCTGAGTGATAGGTAGAATATAGTGTGTGTTTCTGACAACCTGTTGGGTATTTATAGTGGCTGTATGTGAGAACCCTGCATCTAGTGACAATGTAGAATAACATTTCGCACACAGTGTATCTGATTGATTAGGAAATAGATTGTTGTCAATAAACATGATACCATTACTACATTGCCTCAGAATGCCCATTTCCAAGAAGTAGACTACACTGAAAAAAGGAAAGTGTTTATCCCTAGTTTCAGATATTTACTGCATGGATTACAAGGGGAAGTATACCAAGGAGGGGTCTAGAATAGGTTTACGTAGATCTTATTCTAGTGAAACTATAATGTTTAAGACACGATTATTGTAGTAATGCTTCTCACTTTTTAATTTCTCCAAATCTGTTGGGTTTCTAATACCATGATGGGAATGGACCCCATTCCTAAGTCAACGTGCAATTAAAGTTCATGAAATTAGTACTGTTCCACTCTTTGATGTCAGCCAAAAGTGCTCTTCGCAGCACCCGCAACATGCCCAGTAATGACTCCTTCTGCAATTCATTTGGAGTTACATGTATTGGTAGCATATCTAAATATGACTGCAGGCTCTTTTTTATAAGACCCATTGCTCCTACTACTATTGGAACTATCTGGGTATCTTTCTTCCACATTGCTCTCATTTCTGCTTGCAAATCCTGATATTTTATAACTTTGTGTCTCTCTGTATGCAGAGCACTTTAGTCACTGGGTGTGGCGATTTCAATGATCAATGTTATTTTTGTCTTCTTTGCTTGGACCACTATATCTGGTTTTCTAGCATCTATCTTTTGAACAGTTGGCAATGGATGATCCCATGTGATGTAAACTTCATCTTTATTTATGATGCTTTGTGGCTCATGTTTCCAGTGTTTTTCAGCTACTTCAATACCATAATGTTTGCAAAATCCCCAGTACAGCAGTCTTGCCACATTATTATGCCTATCAATATATAGTCCTTCTGCCATTAGTATGTCACAACCAGCAACGAGATGTGTGACTGTTTCCAATTCTGTTTTACAAAACCTAATTTGTCTATTTCTCCCACATGTTCAATGGATTTTGTAAACCAGTGTGTACGTAACCCACTATCTTGGGCTGCCAATATTAACCTTTCATCTCTCGGTTTGAATTCACCTCTCCTTAACCATTCCTGTGTTCATTCCTGATCAACATGAGGTTCTTCCAGATGTTTTCTATACTTGCAACTGTATTTATGAATTTTCCACGTTTCTTGCCTTTTCATCTGCTCCTTCACCTTATATTTTTTCTTTTGTTTTTTTGGCACATTCAGTTGCTGCCTGATTTTTATCTACTTCTGGTTTGATTTCCATTCCTGCTTGATGCTGATATGCTTCTACTAAATTAAGCAGAGAAGTCATCTTTAAATTTATTCTCCTCATGTTTCAAAACTTTCACTACATTTGGGCCTTGTGAGGTCAGCAGATATGTGTGGAGTCCCACAAGTGCATATCTATACATGCAATCAATTTCAAGGAGGCTCATCCCTCCTTCGGAACGGAAAATATATAATTTTGGTATGCACTGATTTTTATAGATCATCTGGTGAGCATGAAGCATCCTTCTGGTTTTAATATCTGATCTATCCAACATGTTTTGGGGCCAATCAATCATTCCAAAACTGCAAATTCGGACAGGAAGGGCATATTGGTTTATAGCTTGGATTTTGTTCCTAGATGTCAATGCTGTTTTCAGGATTAATTTAAGTCTTCTAAAGTGTTCCTTACTAAGATTTATTCTCATTTGTTCATGTTTTATTGCTGATCCTTCATCAGGTCCCAAATATTTATACACTCCTTCTTGCTCAAGTTCTTTTATATCACATTCTTGTCCCAAACTGATGTTTTCCTAGTGCTGTAGCTTTCCTGCTTTAAAAGTTGCTTTTGCACATTTATGAAGGCCAAATATCATCTGAAAAAGTTTTCACAACCTGCAGCTGTGCTTTCAGTTCATCATCTGATGAGCTATATAGTTTTAAATCATCGAGAAAGAGAATATGAGAAGTCTTTAGACGTTGTTGTTTTCTAGGAGCTAAATTATAGCCATGGCCTAAGTTGTTAAGTAGACAGCTTAATAGCTTAAGGGCAAGGCAGAATAGCAACAGTGACAGAGAGTCACCCTGGAATATCCCCCCTTTGAATTTTTATCTCTGGGATAATAATGTGTATTATCATGGCTTAATTGCAAAGTGGTCTGCCACTGATTCATGGTTACTGTAATGTAGCCGATCAGTGTAGGGTGTATCATATACATTTTTAAACACTCTTTTATCCATGAATGTGGGATACTATCAAATGCTTTTTTGTAGTTAATCCATGCCATACTTAGATTTTTCCCCTTTTTGCAGTTCTCCACTATGACTTTAATTAACAACAAACAATCCTTTGTTCATACCTCTCAACCTGGAAACATCAAAAATCTGGACAAGGCCCATGAAAAGAAGGTACAAATCTGTATGCTGATTAACACCTAATTTGCATACTTAATTATGTAACCACACCCACGCCAATGGAATTGTGGGATACCAAATTTTAAACACAAACTGAAGAAGAAACAACCAAAATATGGCACCAGAGTCCTCCTGCAGCCATTCCAATGTCCCATTACCTGGCTATTCCACCCATTTACCATAAACACTAATGTGTGCATACTGCTTTACTTTACAATAATTTGGATTTTATTTTTACATTATACAGCACAACAATGCAGAGACACTAATAGACATCTGGTAAACAAAGATATACTGTCTCACAATAAAAGTAGGCTTGGTATTAAAACTTCTCTGCCCTTGAAACTCACATTCACTGAAACAGCATTGAAACCCAAACCACATCAAAAGAAAATGCATCTGGTTGAGTGGTGGATAAAGATTACCTTTGGGCTGTTTTCAAATCATTGGCCCCTTCCACACAAAACAAGAAACATACATGTGTTCTTTTCTTTGACACACCTTCCTGACTTTATTCAAATTATATTCCTTGTATACTACAATACACTTGTTAAACAATACCAACAATTATACCAGACAAAAAAGTAATCACTGTCAAATTGTTCTACATGTTGACTACGAGCAGGTACAATGGTTTCAACTTCAATTTCCAAATGACTAAAATATATTTACCAATAGATGTTGAGCTGCTGACTCTGTTTAGTTCTCCTCTTAAAGATTTTTTTTTGTGGGGGGGGTACATTTTTTTCTTCAGTGTTCTCCTTTTGGTAACCATGCTATCCAGAGTAGTAAAATCCTTAACACATTTTCTTTCCATACAGGAACACAAATTGAAACTAGATAAACTGTCTCTTAAGTCATAAAATTATTTAATTACAGGGAGGATTTGTGAAATCCAATAATAAGCAAGATGGTTTATTAAATATGCTGTTACAGCAGAGTCAAAGAGGGGATTCACAAATTAAAGGATGATCACATTTTTATCCTCATGATTGGAGTTTGGTTTGACCCATGAGTTATATCAGGCAAAATTGTTTCTCTGTTAAGCAGATGTTTAGTTGCTCAAGAAGAATGAAGTCTACCAAATCCAAATCTAAGAAAACTAATGGGGGCATTGTATTTGTATGATTAGCTTTCAAAATACAGTATTATAGGTTACATATTAACAGTCAGTTTTCAAAGGCAAGTTAAATTCAAGTTTAAATTGCATAACATGCATATCAGTTGGGCTTTTAAATTCCATTCTAAAATTGTACATCTGGCATATTTTACATTGCTACAAGTAAGTCACTTTACCGTGATGCTAAAACATAGCCCTCAACCTCTTAGCAAAAGAAATCTGGACAACGCCTAAATAATGGTGGGACAAAGGTCCAAACATAGAAACAAATTTTAAATATTATCCGAATAAACTTGTAAAGTTGTTAGAATATCAGGATTTGTGTTAGTATGCATTTTCTGATGGATGTGAGGTCTAAAGGTCAAATGTTTGTCATTATTTACTGACTTCAATCACTGGGCGATTTGTCAGAAAACCACAAACTTCATGAGGAACAGAACAAAAATGTGAAGCAAATCTGAACAGCGGAGATGTACGGACACAACATAAACATCAAGCTATAATCTCCAAAACTTTGGACAATGGCAAAAACAAAATGATACACGTTTTAAAATTAAGCACTGCGGATTTAAAAAGTTGACAGAACAAGACTCAATTATCACATGTATTGAAATGCAAAAGAAATCCGTAGCCATAATGATTATCATTACTTCTAATTACCGGGAAAAAGACGAAAGACAAACAACAACTTCTTGGTTACAACCAGCTTTTCTAAATGAGATCATGGAGAGATATAATAACACATGTTAACCAAATAACAAAAATAGAACATAAAACACACTACAATTTCTACGATTTAAAAACTGCCTCTTTTCCCAATACCTGCAACACGATACAGATCCACTTCCGGTCATGCATCAAACATTTATCTCCGGGTTCTTTTGGGGGAAACATGTTTTCTCCAGAGAAGTTTCTGCCTGGGTAACTGTATACCCTTGCCAGAACATAATGAACACTTATGTTTCTGCAGGATATTGTGTCACTTGTGTACTAGTTCTGAAGGTTGTGTGTGCTAAGTTAACAGTTTATTTTTGGGAAACTGAGTTTAGTGAACAATTTACTGAAGTTCATGAGTAGCGTGAAGCCATGAACCAAGCAAAGCTGTCTGCTCATAAAAGGCTTACCAATCCTTTATTATTTGCTGCTATACTGGCAGGTCTGACTGCTACTTTCCTAAACAGGTCGGTGTGGAAAAACAAAATGGCTAGTAGAGTTACGGGGGTGGCGAATTGGGTAATGTTTTATGCATGAAAATACTAACTTAAGGACGAATGACGTCCCAAGTCAGGGGGGAGTAGAACAATGCTTCACTTAGAACGTGTTTTGCACGCGAACGCACTTTCTGAAAAAGTTTGGAATGCCAGCTTTTGACATTATTGATTGTTACACATGTTCCAGTAAGCACCGCCTATTTACTCATCAGATACCTTAGTGCAAGCTTTCCAGTATGCATATCGGCAACTACCTTAAAGTATCTGCACCAGAGTGTTATCTCTAATCCATCTGGACAGACATAGTAATGTAGTTTATTTTGGGAATTATTCATACATAAAGTTTAAAGGGCGGCCACGGTGGTGCAGCGGTAAGCGCCTGTGCTCTTCACACACACGACAAAATAAATAAAGGGAGCAATGTGAATGCAGCTCTGCTCTTCAAGTTCACGCACATGAATAAAATAAATAAAGCCAGCAAACTCTTAGGGCAGCATAAATAAACATGCGAATGCGGCAGCAACAGTTGAACATAACTCAGACAAATTAACAACAAATAAAGCAACTGCCATGCTCTCCACTTAAATCAACTGCTGTGGACACAGGACAAATTAAATAAACTCACCACTCAGCTTGCATAAATATGTAATATCTTATATCTATGATCATGCAACTGCTGTGCTTTTCACACATGGACAAAATAAATAAAGCCAGCAATATGAATGCAGCCATGCTCGTCACACACATGGATAAAGCCAGCATAAATACATGTGTATGTGTCAGCAACGGTTGAATGCAACTCAAATTAACTAAAGTCAGCATGGCCAGCAAATGTAGTAAACTTATGGACAAGCTAAAGCCAGCATAAATAAGTGGAGCAAACTCGGTCAGCACATATAGCAAACTAAATAAAACATAAATAAGTGAGCAAACACATCCCCTAATATAATTTAATGCAACAATTGCCATGGACATTAAAAATACAGCAGCAACAGTCAAACTAGTGACAGATAAGCAAACTAGTCAGCAAGCATAAATAAGGCCAGCTTAACTAAATAAATAAAGGTAGCATGATAATGTAATGTGCGGCAACAGTCAAATCGAACACCAGAGAATCAAACCGAACAAACTTGCTCTTACCTGTTAAACCGCCCACCATCCCCGTTTCCCTCTGGGTCCAACATGCAGTAGCTGATGTCATCATGCACGCCCCTAGAGGCTGGTGATGACATCAGCCAAAACTTTAAAGTGGTAAAGTACTAAAAAAAAAAAAAAAACACACACAAAAGAGACAGGGAAACTCGGAAATTAAGAGGGCCATGCATGAATTCGTGACACCCCAATGTTTTGATTTCAAAAACGGTAAGTACCGAGTAATTTGGTATAGTTGAGAGGTCTGCCTTTGTTCCATATGACCTTCTTTTATTGCCCTTTTGTTCTACTGCCATAATTAAGCTTTCTTTTAAATGACTATAAACTCTGTCAGCATCAATTCCCATGTATAGTTTATGCATCGTCAGAAGGAAAGTTATTGGTCTATAATTTTTGGGGTAGCTTGCAGGTTCACTCTTAAGTGGGAGCATTGTTTTACTTATTGTTAGCCAGGCTGGTGTCTGTTCAGGGTGAGCATATAAATAGTTCTTACTCATGGGCTAAATCTTCGTGAAAAATATTAGTACTTTTAACCAAAAGTTGGGTACTGCATCTGGGCCTGGGGTTTTCCAATTAGAGGCTTTTTTAACTTTATTTCAATCTCTCTGGCTGCTACTTCATCACATTTCATATCCTATACTCTTATTATTTCTTTTACTTCTTTTATCCATTTACCATCTTTGTTATGTTTCACAGGATCTTCATAGATACTTCTCCAAAATACATATATTTCTGCTTTTTTTTTTTTTTTTTTGGTGATCTTTTTTGGATCATCAATAAATTGTTTATTTTGTACTTTTCCTTTATGTTTATGTGTGTATTTTCTAAGTTTTTGCCTGTGCTGACATTTTTAGTTTGTTATTTGCGATAGTACATAATAGATCCTGATCTGTTCTAACACTGTGCATTGCTTTTATCACATCTTTCTTAATATTTTTGTTGATCTGTTCCCTCTTCTATACTCTTCCAACAGTGACACTTGTTGTCTTAATTGATTTATAGTTTTCTCTATCAATAATTCATGGATGGTATTTGATTCCTCCCTTTCCTTTCCCTCATTATCAGTTATTAATTTAGCTTCACAGTAATATATCCTGTTTACTTCTGTTATATCGCATGGATCTGTATGGACAGTCCTAATTACTATGTTTATTTGTTTTATCAAACGTTTGACTTTTCAGGTTTTATTGACTTTCTGCAGTCTATTTCTTTGGTTGATCTTAATATATCTATCTATGTCTATTAAATCAAGCAACTCTTCTCTTAGCTCATTTTCTTCCAAACTGAGGGCACATCCCTTGTTTTCCATTTCCTGCAGACATTCTATAGAAGATTTTATAGCATCTTCCTGTGACACATTCTCATCATTTTCATCCTGTGCCGTCCGTTGCTCTATCATATGGGAACTCACTGGCCTATCATTCCTCAACATTGACTGCATCAGAGTTTCCACCGTTTCCTGTTCCTTCCCTTGCTGTCTAGCTTCAAGTGAATGTTTATACTGGTTTTCTGTGGAAGACTCCAAAATATCTTGATATGGCACCTGACTGATTGCTTCCTGTTCCCCTGGTTTCCCCTTAATTTTGATATCCGTTGCTCTATCCTGTTGTGGTGCTTTCTGCATTCGATTTTCTACACTGAATCCTTCAGTTTGCAGGTGCTCCATTTATTTCTATTTCTTTAACTTTTCCATTACTGATCTCCTTTTCTACTTTTCCTCTTTGTCTTCTTATTATTTGCATTGTAAAGTTTTCCATGTCTGGATTCATTTGCCTGTATTTATCTTCAAATATCTTTGGTGCTGCTCTTTTTATATTGGTTAGTACTTGTTTCTCCTTTCTATAAATATTACACCATATTCATTTTTTTTTCTTTTTCATGTCCATATTTCAGATGTCTTCTGATCTTCCTGCTTCTCCTTACTTTGGGGACTCACTCCGTCATGCTGCGATGCAGTCTGTGTTAGACCTTCTACATTAAATCCTTCACTTCGTAGACACTCCATAACTTAACATGTACTTTACTAATCTTCTTTTCTACATTCCCTCTTTATGATATTATGTTTTTATTGTGAAATTTTCCATATCTGGATGCCTTTGCCTGTAGTACTCTTTGAATATCGTTGGGTCTGCCTTCTTTATATTGATTAATTTGACTTTCTCTTATTGCACCAAATCAAATCCGTCTTTTTTTCCCATGTCCATATTTCTTTTTTATACTTTTCAAAACTATCTAGGTGTTGTTTACATTTCCGCACTTCCTCAGATGCTTCTTCCAGACAGATCAAAGTTTCTTGTTCTATATACCGTTTTTCAAAAATCTGTTGTATTAATGAATGTGAATTTTCATTTGAAGTTTCTGACAGTTTTTCCTGTGGAAGTATTTTTCTTTCCTCTAATTTATCTCTTAATCTTTTTGTATATCATGCGTCTGGAAATTCTGGGCTTTTTGCATAGTAGTAACAATACATAATTTCTTTCTTATCATCAATAGTCCACTCTATCTTCTTCATGGCTCTTCTTTGGCCTATCAGTTTTTGTGATTTTTGTGGACTGCTACCTCTTTCTACAATGGGGGTGGGGCATCCTCCCCCTGTTCCTGGCCTGGCACCATTGTAGGAATGTTTCCATATTTTCAGGATTCTACACTGTCATTTTTTTCCAGTCCTGGCACCAGTGCGCCTACCAGGATTGGGCACATTTTTATCCTGGGTCTTGTGTAGCCAGCTATCTTTTTTAGTTTTTGACCTGCTTCTGTCCATGATATATGCTATATAAATACAGTCTATATATCAGTGTCGCCTTGGTGAGATTTTGTGAAAAACAGGGTCCATCCCATGAAGGTACTCACCAAGACTTGAGGATGAATTCAGTTTCAGCAATACTACTCTCCTTTGCTTGCTGACTTTTCATCTCTCCATTTGGACCCCTACCTTCTCTTACCTACCTTCTCTTATTCTCTGTGTACAAACCATAGTAAAAGGAAAATATGGAGGTTTATGACAGGTTTGCTTGGGTGCTATTTGGTTAAGAATGGACTCACTCATATTAGGTACACTGGTCCCAGCTTTCACCTTCCCTGGCAGTGAAGATCCTTCACCTGCCCCTTCTCTTGACACCAACAAAAGGTTCTATCCTTTGCATGCCAAGGGGCATTCCTACAGCCACAGAGGGCATGACAATATTTGGTGCAGAGAAAAAGCTACACCAAGAAGACTGGAAGAAAATAATGGTCAACCTGAGGAACATGCAGCCATAGTCACCCACCTGCATCTGAGGTGGAATAGTAGCCAACCCAATACCTGAAGACTCCTTTGCAACTTTTTTCTTTTTTGCATTTTGGGAAAGGTGCTACTCTGGAGAAGAGAGACTGTTCAATAGACACACAGAGGAAGACATGTCGAAAATGGGGAATGGGCTCTGAGTGAATTGGTAACCTATAAGGTAAAGAACAAGTGTTAAGGTAAAACAATCATTGACAGTCCCCCATGAGCACAGTATCCTGCTTTAAACACATGAGTTCCTTACAGAATGTTCACACAAGTATTTACATAAGAACTCCTCCTTTTGAGAAATGCAGTCACAGTCCATGCACATATAGTTTCTTAGCTAAGCACAAGTACAAGCAAATTTTCACAGAAAAATACAGTTTTTCTTCATAAAATAAAATAAAAAAGTAGAAGGCTTTCCTCAGTGGCGACTTATCTGCCATTATTCAAAGGTTGTCAGCAAACAATTTCATGGACCACACCAAAGAAGAACTCTCTTCAGCTGCAAAAATAGCTCTGAAGTTTTTTTGCACACAAATTGCCTTTTTATGGAGCTCTGCTTGAATTCCTGACAGTTTGTTGAAGACTTCTTTAGCTTTTTGGAAGCTAGCTGGTTGGGTTAGGCTAATGCAACAGTGATCTATATTTGAACATCTGATAAGTGTAAAAGTTTTAGAAGGACAGAGAAATCACAAATAAAGCTGTAAACATGTCCTGGGTAACAGAGGAAGCAATGGGGTTTCAGAAAAATATTTACTTCTGTTTTACTGACTACTGGAAAGCCTTTGACTGTGTGGACCATAAAAGAATTGTGGCAAGTTCTTAAATAAATGGGAATACTGGATCATTTTATTTGCCTCCTGAAGAATCTGTACAACAGACAATAAAAAGCAACAGTTAGAAAATAACTGAGTATTTTAAGGTTATGAAAGGAGTGCAGCAAGGCTGCATGCATCACTTTTCTTATTTAGTTTATGTGCTGAACATATTATGCAGAATGCTGGCTTAGATGAATAAGATGTTGAAATCAGAACTACCAGGAGAAATATTAACAACCTTTATCATGGAGAAGATTCTAATCTGAAGGCTGAAAGTAAAGAAAGGTCAAAGACCCCACTGATAAAGGTGTAAATAAAAAGGGCAAAAGCTATCTTGCTGCTCAACATAAAAAAAAAGACTAAAATTAAGTCATCTTCCTCTACCATTTTTTTTTTCAAATAGATGGGAACGAAGTGGAAGCAATGGCAGATTTTACTTCTCTGAACTCAAAAATCTCCGCATATGGTGGTTGCATCCAGAAAATTAAAACACATTTGCATCTTGCAAGGAAAGCTAGGGAAAATGTGAATATATTATATCTACTGGTACAGATGGATAAAGCTAGGACTATGGCCGAGGTAACTCCAAGTTTGCTTAGTGGTTTGGGTGCCTAACGGAGTTGGTCGGGAGTATGGCAGTGAGAAGAAGCTGCAGGTTTACCCTTCCTGGAGGGAGCAAGGTGGATCTGGCTTGCCAGTTGGGTGACAAAAACAGGAACACTAGTGCTGTATCCATGGAGTATGAGCCAGTGGACATGTGCTGCCAACATGCATTCACAAGCAGTTGGCGAGTGTGTGGAAGCAGTAGGGGAGGTATTGTAAGGAAGGGAGGTGCTCCACAGGGAAGTTAAGTAGCTCTGCAAGCTAGGTTTCCCATACTACATGACTCTTGCCATAGGGTAATAAATCAGCTGATTGAGCTACCCGGGCTGGAGCAAATAGGCTTTACAATGGTCGGTTAGCCTAGGGATACCTGGCTCTCATTGATTCGCTACAGAGATAGGAGTCATTGGGCAGGTCCTGCAAAGTAAAAAAAAAAAAGTGATTTTAAAGATCACGTATATCATTGTCAACAAGGGTCCATATACTCAAATCTATGTTTTTTTTTCCCCAGTAATAACAAGTTTCATCTTCCAAAGGAAGTTTATTGCAAGTCTGGGAATAGGTTGACGAAAAAAGCTATCCCTCTTTGATGTCAAATTTAACTGAACACAATATTTAGTGTTGCCATAACTGCATGTGTTTTATGGCTGATGAGTACTCCTAGATGTGACACGATCCTGACAATTTCGTAATGAAATGCTTTACACATCAGACACAGTTTTTCACAAACTAAAACATAGTTAATACTAAACTGACTTAGCTGTTTAAAGTTTATCTCTATATTCCAAATATTTAAAGAAGGGAATTTTATTGGTGGAAGGGAACAAGATATCTTTCAGTTGTGTGCATCAATGTCCTTCACATTTGTTCTAGTCATAGGTGATTCCATCAAATGACACTGACTATGCTTAGAAAGGAGATGGTCTCAGTCAGCCGCCTATCAGGGGCCAGGATCTACCAGATAACACAACAACTCCAGTAAATTTACATCTAATGGAAGCTATGCACAAAACCCTGAATTATACTCAGGAACTCTTGCTCCTTGGTCTTACAGATACTAACAACATATTTGGGTATCTACATGTGACACATTTAAAGAGCTAACTAATATGGTCCAGTGCTAGAAAAGAGGCATTTTAGAGTGGTGGCAGGGTACACAATGTCTTATAGTGTTCGCCATCAGTGTTCCTAGCATTTAGCTGCTTCTGTCCAATAAAATCAGGAAAAGTGTAACCTCTAGTGCAATGTGTTGTCTATTACTTATTCCATCCCAGTGCCCTTGTATCCTGAGTCTAGCCTACAAAACTCAACTGTGTGTTCATTATTTTCATAATATGTTATTTGTACCTGTAATTAATAAAGAACAGGCACAGTATACTACATAACATAATTATTGTATGTGCTTTTATAATGGATGTAATATGTAGAATGGATATGCATTACTGGGTAGCATACTAGAATGCACACTTGGTATTGCTCTGTGTGATGTATACAGCAGATTTTTAGTGTTGGCTCCTACAAGAACAGCACCATTTTACAGGGTAGGTGGTGTGTGACTCATAGCAAGTCACTTAACCAGACTTTGCTCCCAGGGCAAACAAATAAAATTAAATTAAAATGATAAATCCTAGAGTATAGTAATGTCCTTAGAGAATTAAAATAGACAGAAATATAAATTTGGCTTTGATTTTTTTCATTTACAAGCCTGTTTTTACATAATTTTCTACACATATGGAATAAATATTTATTATTTTGTTAACTCAGACTCAGGTAGCTTAAAAGGCTAATTGAACCACCTAGAAGCTGGTTTCCTCTGAGGTTTGCTTTAGGATAGCTGCCAGTCAGAAGACACAGCTTTATCTGGTAAAGTGAATGATTAGAGGTCTTGGAACCAAAGTGATCTCAACCTGTTCTCAAACTTTAAATGGGTAAGACACTCAACTCATTATCTTGGATCCGAGCATGGATTGCAAGTGCCTAGTGGCCAGTTTTGGTAAGCAGAACTGGCTTTATAAGATGATCTGAATACTGGGTTAAGACACGGATGCTGTCACTCAGAAAAGGTGTTGGTTGATATGGACAGCAGGACAATGACCAGGGAAGTCTGAGTCCATTAAGGAGTGTGTACCAGCTTAGTTGCTGAATCAACTAGCACTGAAAATGGATTGCACTGGAGTGTCAGTCCCACACCCAGCTGTCCCTAGCACTGGAAGTGGAGATGGCTATACCATAATGAGTAGGAGGGCCACTGTGGTGGCATTGAAGACCAGGGTAAGAGCCACTGCATGTGCAGATCTTGGCTGTAGTAGTAAATATTCAAATGAAATATCTGAAGACCAAAGTGGAGAAGAATTCCATTTGAACAGCAGTTTAACATGGGTCATTTAGCCCTGAAATATAGATAAGTGCTGTTCCAAAGGGATAGGCAATGGCCTCTGGCACCCTCAGCTGATTGAAAGGGAGTCAACCTGACTCTGGAGTGGTAGCAATGGGTGCCTCACAGAGATCAGTGCAGTAACTGAAACTATACTGGAGAAGACAACAGGGGCACCTGGGAGAGTTCTTGTTTATTTGTAAAGGGGAGGGTGCCCTGGAAGGGGTTCAACCCAAGAGAAGGGCCCATTCCCTGGAAAGCGTTACAGTTCTGGCAGTATCAGGTGACTTCTCACTAGACCATGAAAATCCAGGGGAGATGATGTAAGTCTTGTGCCAGGCCAGGCTCATGTCAGCAATAGGTCTCCAAGATCAACAACCTCTGGCATGACAGCAATAGGTCTCCAAGGTGAACAGCCTCTGGCATGTTAAAACAATGTAAGTAAGAGAAGTTGGCAAGCTAGATCCGTAACTTCGGGATAAGGATTGGTTCTAAGGGCTGGGTTGGTCAAGCTTGAATGTGAAGCAGGGCTGGACAGGTGAAGCAACAGGATAAGGCATTGATCCTCACCATGCTTCTCATGGAATGTCCATCAGCAGAGACTTTGGAAGTACACCAGGCCCTTCTTGTGGATTACCCTTGGATGTGGAGGGTGCCGATTCTGACCACTGTTCTGCATCATCTAGAAGCTAGCAACTGACTTAGAGCTAGTGTGGTTTAGGGAAATACAACTGCTTAATTAAAACAAAGCATCAAGAAGGCACAAGACAGTTGGTGATGAGATGGGATTTCTACCCATTTCACTGAATGTCAAAGTGAAGAAACTCAATTTAGAGCATATAAACAGCGGGAGTAACTATAACTCTCTAAAATAGTAAATGCCTTGTTAATTAATTAGTGAAACATGTGAATGAATGAATGATATTCTCACTGTCTCTGCCTACTATCTAGTGAAACCACAGCCAAGCAAACAGGTTTGTCAGGATCAGAGGGTAAAGAAGATTGTGTCAAGCTTGACATACTTGTAGAATGTGGATTCTTGGAGTGGAGATACACAAGAAAGCAAGCCTCTTTCGCTTCTAAAAACCTGATTTCTCTTTTAAAAATAAGTGGAGACCCAGATAGGATCCTTTATGTTAAATGTCAGTATGACTGTGTGCCTTTATCCATGAGAAGCTTTAAAAGTAAACCATTTCAGTACCTGAATGCTACAATTAATCAAACTTGGTGCTACACTTGGAGATTGCATTTCCTCTGAAGAGTAGTGACTCTGTGATTTATTATAATAAAAAGTTTGCAGATATGGGAAACTTCCCCAATAAGTTAACCTTTCATAGTCTGTAAACACTCTATTTCAGATTAACTGGTTCTTCCAAAATGGGATTTGCGCTATTGTCCTGTGTATTAAACACCTAGCAATGGTATAATGTTAATTTCACAAAATATTAACAATTAGAGTCTTTTTGCCAAATCTTCTATGCTGTTTTCTGCCCTGTCTGGTTCCTTCATCACACAACATTATGTCATTCTGCAGTTCATTCCTGATATATAATTGCAGTTATGTTACTTGTATTATGTACTAATGTATCACAGCACAAACAGATACAAACACTCACACACATTACATACATTATTGTAATTTTAAATATTATTACAATTAATGCTGTTTCTTATCACTGATTGGCATTTGCTTTTTCTTGGACTTTCTGTATCATTCTAGCACTCAGATGCTTTACACCAATGAGGCCTAAATGTTTGCATTGAAGATGGCATGGCTGTGTGGTATTCTCTTAGAAGATGAATCAGACCCTTCTGTTTATTTTTTTATTTATTTTTATTTTTATTTTACATTTTATTTTACATTTGTTGACCGGGCTAGTCTAGCTGGATATATGTCCATTTTCAGTAGAGGCCCGGGGAGATAAGCTCCGCTTATATAATTTTAATGATACTAAGTAAAAACTATTAAGAACTACATGCAAATATAATAACATAATAATAGGCTAAATAGCATTTTTGAAAAAAATAAACAAGTGGTACAAAAGTGATGGAGTGAACAAAGTATTGTAGAACATGACAAACATGAAGTATACAATAAACATGTACAGAGAGAGGGATAGAGGAAAAATAGATGAAAAGAAAGTGAAACTTAGTCAGGGGTGAAGTAAGTCAGCTGACAAGAAGTAAAGTTAGTCAGGATTAGTACAGGGGCACAGCCATTGTGTTTTGAGGTAAAGCTTGAGTTTCTTTTTAAAGGGAGAATTTGAGGGAATAGATGAGAGTTCAGAGGGAAGCAGGTTCCAATATTTTCCAACAGTGTTTGAGAAAAGACAGTCTCCGGCCTTGTTGTTTGACTTGACAGTGTTTATCAGAAGTTTGTGTGCAGATCTCAGGGACTTTAGGTTGTGGTATGGTTGAATTAGACTGGAAAGTATAGGTGTTTTGTCAGGTTGATAAAGAATTTGATGGGCTATGCTAAGCTGGTTAATTTTTAGTTGCTGTTGATATTCCAGCCAGCCTAGTTGTTTTAAATTGGTACAGTGGTGGGTTCTGTAGGGGTTTCCTGTGGCAAATCTGGCTATGTTGTGGTAGGAGATTTCTAGTTTTGATAGATTCTTTTTTGATAAGTTGGTAAATATGGGAGAGGCATAGAGAAGGGGTGAGATCAGGTGGGAGAGGCGATAGTTGTTCTAGATTCTGGAGTGAGGAAAGGTTTGATTCTGTAAAGAGAGCCTATTTTCTTGTTAATGGTTTTAAGTGTGTTGTCAATATGGGTATCAAAGTTCAGGTTGTTGTCAATGGTAATGCCTAGTAGTTTGGTAGTGGAGTCATGTGATATAGGTGTGCCATCTTTTGATGTTATAGTAAAATCAATATGGCGAGATTTGCTGGAAGGTGTAAAGAGGAGCAGTTTAGTTTTTTTAGGGTTAAGTAGTAGACAGTGCTGGGAAAACCATTCTTCTACAGAGTTAAATATGTGTTGTGTGAGGGAGTGAAGGTCTGATACAGATGTGGCTGAGCAGATTAGTGTTGAATCGTCTGCGTATTGTATACATGTAGCTTGGGGAGCAACTTGGTGTAGGTCATTAATAAATAAAGAAAATAGGAGGGACCTAGTATAGACCCTTGTGGGACACCAATGTTGACAGGTAGTTGGGAGGATAGAGTGGAGTTCCAGAGTACTGCTTGATGTCTGTTACTTAAGTAGGAATTAAACCAGTTAATAGATTGGGTATCAATTGATAAGGATTGAAGAGTGCTTATGAGTATTTGGTGGTTGACCATGTCAAAAGCTTTGGATAGATCTAAGAAAAGTGCAGAGGAAAGGGTGTTGTTGTTACGATATTTGTTGATTGTGTCTGTAAAGGAGAGGAGGGCAGTGGTGGTACTGTGGGATGGTCTGAAACCATGTTGGGTGTTAGAGAGTAGGTTATTTTGGAGAAGGTGGTGAAGCAGTTGCTTGTGGATACACCTTTCCATAATTTTAGATAAGGGTGAAAGAAGGGCTATAGGGCGGTAATTAGAGATTTCAGTAGAATTTCCACCCTTATGAAGTGGGATAATATGGGAGATTTTCCAAAGTTTAGGTACATATCCTTCAGTGATGGTTCTGTTTATCAGTATTGAAACTGGGAAGGCTATTGATTTTGCTGCTAATTGCAAGTATTCAGCGGGTAGTAGGTCAGCAGAAGGAGTACATGGTTTGAGTTTTTTGAGAAGGGAGAGAATATAAGTTGTAGGGACAGGTTGAAAGTGAAATGGAGGGGGTGGGTTAGGGTTGCTGTTAGACATGTTTGTGTTTTGATGGGAAGTTGACTTGCTAAGGTTTGAATAGTTTCGGTAAAGAAGGAATTAAAGGAATTTGCTGTTTGGTTGGGGTTACTTATGTCAGAGCCTTGTGGGTTAGGTGTGACAGGTTTACTTGGCTGTAGTAATTGATTTATGTTTGCCCAGAACTTCTGTGGGTTATTTTGGCGAGTATGTTGAGATTTCAGGTAGTAGCTTTTCTTATCGTTCATTATTGCTTTTTTGGTTTCATTTCTCAGTTGCTTAAAGATTTGGTAGTCTGCTGTGTTTTTAGTTAAGCGAGATTTGTTCCAGGCTTTATTTCTGAGAGTGATTTTTTGTTTGGTTTCAATTGAGAGCCAGGGGGCAGATTTAGTTCTGATTCCAAAGGTGCGTGTGGGGGCATGGTAATTGAGTATGGTCAGAAACTTAGCATTAAAGAAATCTACAGCTTCATCAAGAGAAAGGTGTTTTAGAGGTGTCCAATTACATGCACGTTTCATGAAGAAATGCTGCATAGTAGCCTTGACAACCCTTCTTTCCTTCAATATAACACACATACATGTCCCTAATTGATATCCTCACCACACATTTTGCCCACCTGCTACATAGTCACAAAGCCTATTTTTCTGTTTGGACCTATGCAACATTTTCCTTCTTCTATAGTGTTTATAAAGAAGTGTTTTTTACAAGAGTGAACTGAGTTAAAAGGTCTGTAACAATCCAACAAAGATTCATGTTTCCAGCTGCGTTATTTTATCCCATTTATATGCATCAGGCAACGTTTTTAAGGCCTTGATGCTCTTTTCATCTCCAAGAGTGATTTTTCTCTGTTTACTTTTCTAGAAATTTCTCTTTATGTTAAGCGAGGAAAGGTATTTGTTTTTAAAATTCACTGAGATACTTTCTGTAGCATTGAGACCAGCTCAATTAGTTTCTCTTTCATTAGATGGGAAAGTACCGCGTGGCAGCTTTTTGGATCCTTTTCACTGCAGAGGTCTTTGGGATATGCTGCAGAATCTTTTTTTCTGGCTGGGTCTCAGGGGGCGGAGCTCTGAGCAGATGCTGATCTGAGCAAGTAATATTAAGCATTAGGCTGTAGGACTGCAGGGTCTCCTAGCACAGGAAAAACAGCTCAGCTAAGTGGAGACACAAGCTCATAGGCGATCATATACTTGAAGTGACTGCAGGCATCTTTAAAGGTAAGAGCAGACAAAAGTATACAAGCTGTATTTGAGAATGGTGCAGTACCGTAGTGACAGGAAACCAACTGCATGTGTTACACACACATGGTAACAGCTTCCAGTGTTGCAGTTTAATGTGAAGCTATTATGAAACCAATATCTAGAAGAATTCAGTATTAATGAAAGAAGACTGCTGTTGGTGCATAGCTGCTCAAATAATTAACAAGCTTCTGTTAAAAATCAGTATGTATTTATTTGGTTTAATGGAGACTAAATATGTTTTGACCTGTCTCTTATGTGTAAGAGGAAAAAAGTGAGATTAGAGAATAATACATGTATTACTATGGAGTATAACAACGCAGCATGGATTTGAGGAGTGTTAAGCATAATATTGGCAGTTTTATGTCAGGAATATGTGCTAATATGCATTAACACAAAAGAACTGACAATTTGTACTGTCCTCTGCCATGAGAAAAACATGAAAAGATAGCAGCATAGGTGTCCATGAATATATATTGACATTACTGTCTCTCCAGAGTTTTGCCTTTATCCTGAACAGGTATGGATATTTCCTTCTTTCTTTTCCCCTCTGTCCTCTCACTCATTGTCGAAAAGTTGCCAATTACAATTTTGTTTGATTGATAATAATTATCTATTCGCATCTTGCACAACGCAGCACAATGAGAGTAAAATAGCTTGCAGTCTTCTGTGTCATCAGAGCTAGTATTTAACGATATATTTCACTGCTTTTTATGTTTCACAGAGTACACTAAATACAAATTTGGAAGTGAAATGTGAGACATCCACGACTGTGTAATAGCTGTTCCTCTATTTCCAGGCAGCAGTACTCTGTTAAAACAAAAGCCATCGCTGAACGCTCAGGCAGGACTGTCATTTAAATACAAAGACACACAATAAAATATATTTATACTTGTGCAAAAGAGAGGGTTTTAATTATAGTCTGCAGGCTCTAAATCCTGGTTGATTACTTGAATCTGTTTTACTCCAAGTGCTGCAAAACTGTAACTTATGTGAGTTATACAGAGGCTCTGTAAAAAGATTCTCCTTTCAGATGGCTTCAGATAGAGTAGTTATATAACCCATTATTAAACAGAAGATCAGGATGTTATATTTTAATGAAAAACTGAGTTCTAAATGTTGGAAGCTATATTAATCTTAGGAAGTTAGAAAATTAACTGCTGATGCAGATTAAAATATAATTTTGTATACATACAAATAAGAACATACACACACACACACACACACACACACACACACACACACACACACACACACAGATGACTACATTGATGATCTACAGAGACAGGCAGATAAACTATCCTTTTGCTGATGTTATATGTATTTGCATTTCTGCAAGGATATGTGTTGAAAACTTGTTCGTGTACAAAAGAATAAAAAGTGCAATTAATGTTAATAAATGTATTTGCTACAGCTTGCGCATGACAGAATGCAATAATTAAAAACGAGCAGTGAGAATGAAGATGAAAACAAAAGACTAATAGTTAGAGCCAAATGCAAACACTGCTGGGTAAGATGTACTGCATTGTGTGTGTGTGTGGTTGTGTGTGTGTGTGTGTGTGTGTGTGTGTGTGTGTGTGTGTGTGTGTGTGTGTGTGTGTGTGTGTGTGTGTGTGTGTGTGTGCGTGTGTGTGTGCGTACGTGTGCACTTGCACATGCGTTGTGAAAATTTATATTCAGCTATAGTATGGGGAGCTGTAACTTTATCTTTTAAATAAATCACTGAACTAAGATTATCTGTGTGAATTGAACATACAGCTGAAAGTAGGCACATTTTATTGGTAATAAAGTTCTGCTCGCATTTATCTCATATTTATTTCATGGCACATTCCCTTCTATCCTGCTTGATATTTTTATTTGTTTTTTGTGTTTTATACACATATATATATATATATATATATATATATATATATATATATATACACACACACACACACACACATATACACACGTGTATTTGTATAATATATAGCGTATCTGTGCAGCTATTATCTGTTTACGTGTTTTTGTGCATGGGCGTGTACATTATTCATGCTGCTGCTTTTTGGTGGGGTGGGTCTCCAGTTAATGTAAGCTTGTGCATACCCTGTACATAAATATCTCTGCTTATAAGCCTATTTATAACATACCAGCTATAACACAGAAAGTAATATGACTCAAAAAATATTAACGTGAAATTCAGTTTGCAGTAAAACTACATCCCATCTGTCCTCCTCTGAAAGGGGATGTATCCGCTGTTAAATAAAGGGTATGTTTTTATGTTTCATGAACACCATATCAGGTATATAATAAACAAAACGTTTTAATTTGACCCAAAAACTTTGACCTAGTAGTGGAAATTTTTTTTTAGCATTAGTTGTGTTTACTAAAGAAAGTTCACCATCTCAGTTTGCATCACCATTCAAATGCCTACAAATATGTTTTCAGATCCAGTCACCAGTGTTGTGATATACAGAAGCAGTCAAAACCTTCTTGACAAGCAGTAGTGATGACTTTACACAGAAGCCAACAGCCATCTGCTCACACAGGAACTGGACCGTTTTTGCAAACCGTAGCATGATGCAAGGCATACAAAAAAAAAAGGCAACCCAGTTCTGTAAGTGGTTAGCCTGCTGTGTTCCACCACATAGATAATGATGGGGCAGTGGAATCAGAAACAAAATACCAGAAATATATATGAAGAAGTCAGAGAATACTCAATTCCAATCTTGGTTAATGTGATCTTTTGCTTTCATGGTAGAAAGCCTTTATCATCACCATGCAAGGGAGTCTCATATGCACATATGCAGGCACGGTTTGTAATGCCATGAAGGTAGAGTCTCTAAGTAGAGATGCTACCATCACAAGCAGAAAGAGATACAGAGAGTCTCCAATCCTAAGTATGGTTAGGTCATGACAGAGGTAAGCCTCTTGATACTGATGAAGCTGGTGTCTTATGTCTCATGGGTGTGTATAACCTATACTTGAAGTGTGATCTATATTCATCCATAATGGAACCACAGTCTTCACGAAATACTTTAAATGCAATGGCAGTGATGAGAAGAGGAAGGCTATGCCATTCCACAAGCTGAGATAGATAGACACTGCAAGTCTAGTAGGAAAAGATGTACCTCTGGACTACAAGTTAATGAAGGGAATAGTGCAGTAGTAATGCAGGCAGAGAGCAAGAGAGGGGTTAGTGAGGGGGAAAGAAATGGTAAGAAGCAAGCAACAGCAAAGTGTTAACCACAATCTGGAAGTGCAGGTGTATTAAAGAGCTGAAATACAGTTGCTATCATAATTTATAGTAGGCATTTCTTTTTTTATTATTTTTGTTGAATGTTGTAATTTGTAAGGCTCTAACTGAGGAGCTTTCTCTCTCTCTCTGAGATAGTACTGGAAAGAGGATCAACCAGCTCAGTTGAATTATCCCACAAACAGAAATGTATAGATGTTACTTAAGTGAAGAGAGTTGCAAATGATTATAGATGTCTGACCTGTTATCATCTTGTAAGAGGAAAGAAGTTAGGTAAAATATTTGGAAAGGGGGCAGAACTAGGTAAAAGCTGTGGATGCACATGCTGCCCCATATCAATCTTAGTGTCTTCTGAAGCCAGAGATGGGGGTGAGTACATGCACCAGTTTTGGGGAAGGTTTGTGGTGTCTGAGGTATGGTGACAAGAAATATTAAAACGTTTGAGCAGTTTCTTTTTTTTTTTTCACTGTATTCTCTCCTTGGCATACCATCCTCTTACTCTGCACCCCCCCCCCACCCCCCGGTTTTTCCTGTATATCCTTATAGCTCCTTTTTCGAAGATCCCAGACATAAACAACCTTCTAATTTCTCAAAGGGTAAGCCTTCCAACAGGATTTCTAGGACGGTAGAGGAAGAACTGTATGAAGATAACCAGACAAAGAGGTAGAAGCAATTATTCCACAATGATCAGTCAAATTTCCTAACACGAACAGTATCAAGCTGTCATGTTAGTACACATAGTATCCACAACTATCTTCCCTGCTTCGGATGTGCTAACATTCCTCCCCCTTCGCTGAGTTAGCTTACAAGGCCTCTGGTGTCCACACCAGGATATATATGCAGTTACTCATTCCATTCCCATCTCCAGAGATTGGACAGTTGGCTGACAGCCTCTTCATGTTATCCCATCCAGATTAAACCTTTCAAGTGGCCCAAGTCCTTTTTCAAACCCAGGTCAACAGTGGCACCGAGGGAAATCTTGACTCTGCAACATCATTTCGACAGCTGAGAAGTGTTAAAAAGTGTAAGATGCAGTAGCTATGAGACTCCAACTTCCAGACTTAACCTAATAATCCAACAGTGTAGTTTCAGGTAGAACACATAAATCTGGAACAATTTTACCCAGGTTATTCTGCAAGAAATGTATATTAGCCACACCCTGAGGTAACAGCACCAAGACTAGTACAAAGTGAAGGTAATCCACCAATTACCTTCATCCTCAAGTTCTAGATTCAGTTGTTCCCAGCTTCACATGCAACCCATATGACTAGTGATCCTGAAATGATGCATTTATGCCTAGTTTACTTATATGTATATGTGTATATATATATATATATATATATATATATATATATATATAAACAAAAGAATAATTAAAAAGCATTATTGGTGCATCACTGTATTTTGCTTCAGTGACAGATATCAGTCTATTGCATGGTTCTGAATAAGGACAGTCATCAAAATGTATCATACAATAATACGTTCAGGCTGGGTATCAGCATCTTTGTCATATACTTAAGTGTTCAGGCTGGGTGCCAGCATTTTTGTCATATACTTAAATGTTCCAGAAAAGACCAAATCTTCTATACAAATAACAGGCAAGATGCAATGAAGACATTGTGAAAATAACATTTGCTTCAAGCAAATGAAAAATACAACATAATGATGGGACCAGGATGGCATTAAGAAGTTGTAGAATAGTAAAAAAACAAAATGGTTACCAGATTTTACTAGAAGCAATACAGTGGAAGGATGGAAAGTAGGGTTGTTAGGAAAACAGCTAGAATGCTAGAGAGAATGTGCGGTCAGGAGTGTGTTTGTGCTAAATTAACCAAAAATAAGCATGCATAATATGCAAAAAGGAAAAATGAAAACATGTTTGTAAATAATGTTCCGTTTAAAGAATATACTAGACAGGATCAAACTGAAGCAGAATTAACACTTCTTTTTGAAAAGCAGAATTTGTAAGCTTTACATCATGTTTCCACGTCTGTGATAGGAATGATCTTGTTTAAACAATCAGTTTTCAAGAAATGGTAGCTATAGCAGTAGAGTATCAGAAAGGTGACACATGCTTTATCCCTCATAGCTGCAAGATTTGTGAAAGTGTGTACATCTGGCAAAGGATGTATGCACATGAAGATACCTGAAAACAGGATGCAATCAATTGACTAAATAATGTGGTTTAATATAAAAAATATGGAATATGAAGCACTTAAGTCAAAGAAACTCAGGACCAGAGGATTAATAATTTTTACCATGGGTGTGGCCAGGTAGAGTGACAGACAGCAGCGCTTTGGGAGGAAAGCTGAGGAAGGTACATCACCAGCAGGAAGATAAAACTGATGCTGTGCAGAGTGATTCATTGCTAGGGACCACACCTAAAACCATCTTCTTGGTACAGGGAGACATGCTGTACAGGGCTGGTGGTACGGAAAAGGAGAACCACTGAAGGGATGATTCTGTACCTAAAAAATGCTCGAAAAATAATACCCAGAAGAAGAGGAAGATTTACTCTGACTTGTAATACATACAAAATGCAAGATTGGAATGCTACAGAAAATACCACACTAATCAGATGATCACAGGACAAAGCAGGATGACTTTAGACAGGAAAAACAAGAAGTTATAACAAAATTGTCAGACAACCTTTTTGGCAAAGAAAGTGGGGTTTGACATTTATTTATCTATTTATTGAAATACTGGAAAAAGGCATAATAATAATCACTGTTTCTGGGGGAATGACATCTGCTATAACATTTAAATAGAGTGTATATCAAAAATAACATTTAACATAAAATAGGCATTGTAGGTACAGACAACATTCCTTATCTAACATTAGTGTATATATTTCTGTTGTAAATGTTGACATTTCCTAGATTCATTGTATAAAATGAGGTTCTGGGTAACAAAAATGTGCATGGTGCAATTTTATAATGCACAAAAATGTGCATGGTGCAATTTTATAATGCATTTCTGTATACATGCAAACAAGAAAATGGCAGAAGACTGTGAAAGCTATGCAGTAAAAGGTTCTTTTTGTAAACTTGAAATAGTTATCTGCTATCTCCATTCTGTCGTGACATTAGTAACTCTATGGTCTCCTCCTCAGCTGACCTCTAGAAAGAAAAATGTAACTTATTCCTTTTCGCTTGTAAAAAAACTGGTTCTGTTTCTAGCACTGAGAAAACAGATGAAACAGTACACTTTCAAGCAGAATGGTAGGTTAAAGGTTAAGCGTTTTTGCTTTACTTTTGCAGGGTTGTGGGTACAGGCCTGATAGTTAGCAACTGTTTGTACCGAATTTATAAATTATAATTGTGTTTGCATTAGTTTTCACCCAGCTGCTGAAGACATGTTGGCTGATTAGTTGTTTACTTAAATGCTTTACCCTTGTCCACCCCATGTTGTGGTTAACAAATAAATAATATTTAAGTTTCAACTTAGTATATACATTGTATCCTTACCCAATGTTATACACTTGGCTGTATCTCTTGCCTAGCCAGTTTTGAATAGCCTGGTTACAGTGTCTGGTATAATATGTGCAAAGTGGGTTCCTTCTAAATAATAGACACAAAGACAGAACATTGTAGTCTGTTGTTATTTTACTTTTTCATAATACTGTAATAGCATGCATTACTCATAAACCCCATTTCATATGGACAAAAGTGCTAGAGGAGTAGATAACATCAAGCGGATGTTGTGGAAAACAAATCAAGAGTTGTTTCCCTTGAACACTGCATGTTTCATGTTTAGGATATACTGCCAGAATCAGCAAGAACAGTTTATTTTCAGCTTCCACTTTCATTTAATATGAACTGCATACTATGTATTAGTGTTAAAGTAACTCATTGCTGTGTATTTTTAGTTATACATTTCCCTTAAAAAGGCAATACTGTTTATCAGTGGTATATGGTTCATCATCATTAAATTAATATTTGTCATAAAATCAAAAATGCAAAGAATCAAAACACAAATCAGCAATCCAAAATCATCAAACCCATGGTTATTTGCTTCTTGCAAAAGTCAAACCCCCTCACCCCACTCAACTTTGAGATCACACTGGAGAGAGGAAAGGGCAAATTTCCAATCCCCGCTATAACCATGATCGCTCTCATAGAAAATTCAGCAAAATGCGATCAGTTTAGTTTCTGTGAGTTGTACTGGCACTGTTTCCCTTTGACAAAAAGAATTTTTGATTGAATGAGTTACATCTCTGTAGCTATGTAAGGTCAAAATCTGTAATATAATTACTAAGCAGCATAAAAACATAGTGGTACATGCATAGAACCTCATGAGTGGCAAACAATACTATTGCATCAAGAGTTTTGTAAATTTATTGCAAACTTTAGGGAATGGTTTCAGAGGTGTTTTGAAATAATAAAAAAAATAAAATGCAAAAGTTGATGATACTAAATGCATTTACTTGTAGTGCATAATCAGGAAAATTTTTAATAAACAAAACAAAGAAAAAGTCTTGCCTTGGATTGCCCCAGCACTTCCTCCTTCCTCACTGTGATAACGTTATTACACCTAGTCAAATAGGTTAGATGATGTTATGCCGCATCACTGACATAATGTAACACAATAGGACCATCTATTATATAATTACTTATGCATGGAAACATCATGATGTAATCAGTGTAGCATAGTATTTCTAGGAAATAATTTCTGTATGACATAACATCCAACAGTACATGTTGTTATTGTTGTCTTTCGGCTTTTCCCGGTTAGGGGTCGCCACAGCGGAACTCCGGTCCGCTAATGATTGGCAGTAGATTTTGACGAATGCTGAGGTGCCAGCTCGATGTTCAACCTTCAACGAAGGCACGCCCATTTACGCATGTCTTTCAAATGCCCACCCAACCACGGAGAGGGCATGCAGACTCCACACAGAAGGCACTCCCCACACTTCAGCCGAGAATCGAATGGGAGAACCTCTTGCTGTGAGGCAACAACACTACCGCTGCACCACCGCGGATGTCATATGATGTATAAAATAAGATTAGTATTTTGGTAGTAATATATCAATCAGTACTAGTGTTTATATTGACTGCATAGGATTATACATATAGCATCAGGTTACAGTCTGTTTTTCCTGAACTACTGGTGGACTACATTTCAGTTATTTGGTTTGGTTCGTGTTTTCTTTTGGGGATTATACATGGTCTCTTTGTCAAACAATGAGTAACAACGTCTTTCATAAATCTTCTGAAGCAGATAGGAAAAAAACAGATGAACTATTCCAGGTAACAAAATGAAGCTCTATCAATTATGACATCTTAAATATTTCAGCATTTCCATTACCATTTGGATAAATTAAATGCATTTCTTTGCATAGCTACTTGAAATAAGCACTTTTTTGAAAACATACTAAATATGACCCATTTTCCATTGTAGGGCTGGGAAAAGGAAGGTATGTGGTAACAGAGTAACGGAAAATAAGAAGCACAGGGCATTAAGTAGACAAACATGACTAAGACTAAAGCTAAGCAGGTTTCATGCATAAAGGCATACATACAACCAGTGAACTGCTGCAGAAACAATGCTTTTCCCTAGTGCGGCTAATTGTTGCTGTTAGCACCTGTAGCTGTCTCCGGCAACACACATCTTTTTTCCCCTTAACTCACATGCAAGCCCTTCTCATGCCAGTTACCATACTCCTTTGTAAAACTACTAACTTAGAAATCTAACATTGAACCACTCACTCATGAAGTTCATTCCATGTATCAACCACTCTTCTAGTAAAAAAACTGTTCCTTCATGTCTAGTCTGAAGTTAGTAGTCTCAGACAGTAGGCTTTGCCCTTTCCTTCACAGCCAGTCCTTCTCAGGTGAATTTCCCTACATGATCCCCTATTACCTTATGCACTCATACCCAGGCTTTCTGTCACAGAGTCATGAAAGTATAAACCCAGACTTCTTAAACACTGTTCATATATCCTACCTCCAAAGTACATCATCATCAAGATTATACCCCTCTTCCCGATTAATAGTCCACTTTCAATTCTACATCCACAAGTGCACACAACGTTCCACCTATGTTCTTGCCTTTGCCTTATATAATAGTATAATATCATCTTATCCCTGGAATCAATTACCACATTGTAAAACCCCAAATGTTGTTTGTCATAGCCACTGCTGTTCCATTTACCAAGACACCCATATTTTTTCAGTCATAGTACCAAGAATCTTTACCTCACCCACATTTCATGTCCCACAAATGGAATATTATATCCTACAGATTGCACAGTATGCTTTCCTTTTCATTAAAGCTTATCTGCCATCTGTCAGACAATGTTTTCATTTTTTTTCCAATCCCTTTTTAGAATGAACCCATCCATAACTCACAAAACAAAAATAGGAATATCCTGCAGTGCTTCTCTAATATAATATCTGGAAACACACACTAGAGTATGCCCAAAACTAACATCTAATGCTAATTAATTTAATTTTCTCTCCTTTGAAAGAATATTAGTACAGAATCCGCTGCCACCTGTGCCCCCCTGCCTTGCCACTTGTCACCTGTTTCACACATCTGTGTCCCTCAGTCAGTCCAATACATTATTTCCAGCAGGCTTTTACAGAGCACAGAGTTTGGGAATATGGAAAGTTTATCTGAAGATGACTTCTGGGACAGACCATTTTGTCAACAAAGTAGTCTTGAAAAAAATACATAACAGTAGCCATGAGTGAAGTCAGGACAAGTCCTTACACCCCTCTGCACCTTGTAACTTATAACCTGCTATGAAGTCACTCAACCTCAGGACAAGTGAAACCTTAATAGTCTGTCACTGAACCTGAATTCATTGAACTGTGCAGTTACCATCAATGAACTAGCTGAAATATATGCGTAATTTATCCACCAGCTTCTATTTATCTACCTTAGCTGTTAGCTATGTTTTAAAACTGTATCAGACTTCTCTGTTATGACCACTTTGCTGTAAAATGTGCAGAATCATTCTGTAGCCTGTTAGCCAAAACATTACTCATTGGCCATGAGCCATCAGAGCATTCTTTCATCCTTTGTTGTTCTGTAGCTCCCCAAGTTTTTTGTACTCCTCATGAAACAGTGGCAATATTGCTACCTTGTTCTAGTCATTTTGGTCCACTTCCTTATTCAGAGTTCTCCTAAATGACGCTGTAAGACTGGAGAACAAATATTGCATCTAATGCCTTTAAGAAGGTATCTGCAAGTCTAGGTGCTATCATCCTCTACTACAAATGTCTGCTCCCATGCAGATGTAGGAAACTCATTCAAAAATTCTGCTTTTCAATCTGCTTCTATATAATTCCCATATTTTTATCCCATCTATGTCATCTATCATCCTTCTCTTCTCCTCTAAATAATGATTTGTACCCCCCCCCTTTGTTTCTACTGCTGGTGTCCTTTTTAGTTTTTTCCTTAAGACATCTTACCTCCTCATATCTTGATAAAACACAGCATATGTAGTGGGGAACTCTATTGTGTAACCGATTAGTAATACATAAGCTTCATGAATAAAATGTGTTTATTACAAGAATGATAGGATGGACATTTCTCCTTGTCTGATATCAATTCTCTAACTAACTACTTATAAAAAGTATGAAGTACTCTGAAGTATGTCACCTTCTACAATGGTATGGCTGGGGGCTGTCAGGTGATAGAGATGATACTGTAGCAGCACTTTTCTGTCGTGAAGTGAAAAAAAAAAAACTTTCCTGTCATGCGGCCTCTTGTTTGCATCAAAAATCAGCATCTGGCACTGTTAGGAAAGAGAAGGCAGAATAGTGTCTTAATGGGGCAGCCTTGTAGCTCCATAGTCTGTGGTTCAGTTCACTGGATGGAGTCTGTGTGTTCTAATCTTTGCTATGATTTTTCTCTGTGTACTCCAGTTTGCTCTGAGTTGACTCTCTGTATTTTGACTGTACTAAAAATGCCCATATATTTAAACACTATATGCATGCTTGTCCTTGTGGCCCAAGTCATGGCTAAAAAGGATCTGTGAACCTGTCCACAACTAACCCAATAAACAATTAAATAAATGCAAAAAAAATGTCCATAGGATCATCTTAGGCTTAGTGCACCAGGATACTGGACACTGTCTAGGTCAGCCCTCCTTTGGAGCTAGAGTTTAGTAAGTGTACACTGTAGGAGGTATGTATATTTAGGGAAAAAATGAATTTCTGAGGTCTGCATGATATCCACAACTAAAGGTTTTGCTTGTGTACCTGTTTCCCATTCTACTAAGTTCAGTAATACCAGCAATACTGCCTGCATGCTTTATAACTTTGCCATTGATGAAAAATTCATTAATTAAACAAACAAAAAGACTTTGCATCCTGCATCAGAAAAAGGCTTTTACAGATGAAGCATTTGCTTCTTCCTGCAACCATGCCATCACATTCCTAGCAGTATTACATGTGATGACTGCAATACCTGGCACATTTAGCAGCCATGACATCACATTCCTAGCAGTTTTACATGTGGCAACTGCAGTACCCAGCACATTCTAGCAGTACTAGTTGAATGCCAGAGTCTAGGGGTCCAAATGGCATTAAACTAATAAGATGCAGCTTTTTTTATGCAATACATAAAGTGTAAGTAAATCCACCTAGTTATTATTCAGATTAAAATTACTACTGCCCTTTGCCATAGCTAAGGTACATTTTTCATATTTTATTTTCTAGAGCTTCGTGTTCCGAGTGATTTTGCTTTGCACCAAACATCTCTGATGTTTCATTTTATACCAGATAGTACCAAGATTTTGTATAGTCTATTTTTTATTTTATAATTTTTTTTTAATTTCTTTTCAAATGTTCTAATAATTAGAAGTATTTTCCAATTCTTGCATTATTGCTGTCTGTATATCTCCTATAACAAATAATACTTCTGTTCTATACATTTTTTTGCCTGGGGCTCCTTTTAAAATTAGACTTCCCAAACATACATTCCCAGATATGAAACATAATAAAAATAAAAGTAAAAAAAATTAATATATATAGATGGTTAGAATATCACTGCATCCTCAGTGAGGCATGTTTTGTGGTGCGGTTACAGCATCATAAACACAGGTGTAACAAATCTAAAGGGTTTATTTTCTGCTTAACAAAACTGCATCCCAGTACGGCACAGATTATGCAGTTCCTGCATTTCTGACTCAGCGGATTTGTAAAAGCACCAAACAAGCATTTCGTCTAGCAACACTGACAATTCCAGTGACTCTCTGGTCTGTGCCAGGAAAGGCAGAGTTAACGCGGGACAGGCAACTGATTGATTGCTTATCCTGCAGCAGACGACTCAGTTTGAGGTTGTCTGCTGTAAAAGGGCTGCTCCATGGGAAATCTGCAGTGCTATGTGATGTACCTGCACATTTCAGCATTGTAACTTGAAGGCAGAGCTGTACTGGGCGTTCCGAAACTATATAAATAAATGGTTATTCTAGACTTGTAGGAGTGATATGTTTTACAGTGCTTTGGAAAGGAATTAGCTCTTTCAGAACCAAACTCTGATTGTGAGTGTTTTTGTGTGCATTCAGAATAAATATATTTATGCATTTGCTATTTATCTTGCTACTTTCTTTTATAACCAGATAAGTGTGGATAACTCTGGTGCTCATAATGAATAGGTTACATTTGCAATTTTGCAATTATGAAAAGTAAAACAAAAAATAGCTTTTTATGTTGGGGCTTAACCCTCGGCAATTAAATTTACTAACTCCATGGTCAAATAAACTCAAAAAAAGGGAAAAAAATATTAAGTATGAAACGGCCAGTATATAATGATCTCCGACCGTTACATAATTTGACAGACTGTACCAGTGATGGAAAACACCACCATTTCACTGTGGGATAAAATGCATGCAGCAATAACTCGTATAGCACTCATTTATATGTGTGTATATATATATATATATATATATATATATATATATATATATATATATATATATAGTTATAGTGTGTGTGTGTGTGTGTGTGTGTGTGCGTGTGCATTTTTGTGTTTGTATACACACACGCACATACACATATGTATATATATATATATATATATATATATATATATATATATATATATATATATAGATTCACTTCAAAATCCTGAAAGCTCAAAATCCTGAATCTCAAAATCCCGAACTCAAAATCCTGAAATCTCAAAATACTGAAAACTCATAATACTGAATCTCATAATACCAAAAAACATACAGGACACCAATACTGACTGTATTGCAGCTGCACTACACTGCACATACACTACTATCTATCCACTCATCTTAAACCAGACCCTAACCCTAAGGTCCATCACCATCGCACACTCACCTCACCCACGCCCTAACCCTAACTCACTTAACCTGCCCCTAACCCCAAATTCTGTCACTATCACACACTCACCTCACCTGCGCCCTAACCCTAACTCACTTAACCCGCCCCTAACCCTAACATCTGTCACAATCGCACACTTACCTGACCCATGCCCTAACCCGAATGTCGGCATAATCACACATCAGTGTTGGTGTCCTGTATGTTTTTTGGTATTATGAGATCATAAACTCGAGCTGATGGCCATAGATACTTACTAGGCTACTGATGCTCGAGGATTTTTAGAAGTCCTGTCATACATTCCCATGATGCTTTTAGCCCTTATATTTTAAGCATGAATAACTCAGATAGAAGCTGAACATTTACATAGGTTCATAGGTGTGTACTAGTCTAATGGCCCTGGAGCCTTTACAAGCCTAGCCCATAGAAGTGCGCTGGCATTGTGCTGCCCGATGTTAGTTCCCAGTGTCTCTATCAAGTAGAGCCACTGGAGTGAGCCCCATGGTGAACTTTCTATTACCCTTCCACTCATCAAGATTTCTCTTGAAGAGGGAGAGCGAGGTGCTCTGCTTGACATGTATGGAAAGTCTATTCCAGAGCATGGGCAGTCTCTGGGTGAGGAGCCTGTCCCTCTAGCATGATCTGTTGATTGTGGTAATGAGATTGAGGTCTCTGGAGCGTGTGGTGTGGAGGGATTGGGATTTCTTTAGATGTAGCATTTCTAACAGAGCTGGGTCAAACATGGCTTTGTAAGTCAAGCAGAGATGGAATCTAAATAGGTGATACGAGACAGAGACTAATTGGAGTCTTTTGAGTCTGTTCATGTAGGACATGTGTTTAATGCCTAGGATCTTCTTTGTGAGGTATTTCTGTGGCCTCTCTAGCTGTTGCAGGTGTCTAGTGAGGTACATGCAAAATGGGTCATTATACTCAATGACTGGTCTAATGAGGGAAGAGTAGAGAGAGATGATGACCTCTTTCTTCCTGGATGCAAACCCTTGGTAATGAGATGTGCCACACAGAAGGACTTTCTGACCACAGTGGCAATATGGTGGTCGAAGGAGAGGTTGCTGTCAACCTGCATCCCCAGATTTCTTATAACGCCTTCAGTGTTCAATGGGGTTCCATCGATGTGGTAATTAGTGGGAACTGAGTTTTTACCAAAGGGAAAGATGATGCATTAAGCTCAAGGTAATGGATTTGACATCAGTCATTTGTCTCAGTTAGGCCTTTCTGTAGGATGTCTGCATCACTTGGGGAGTTAATAGTGGCTCCCAGCTTGCAGTCATCTGTAAACTTGGTCAGCCAGAGTCCCTTTGTGTTGGCCTGGACTTCTGAGAAGTAGATGCTGAGCAGGAGAGGACTCAGAACCAAATCCTGTGGGACTCCACTCACGACTGGTCGGTAGTCTGATTTGAAGTCTGCTAGTTTCACACTGTGTGTTCCATCTCTGAGCCAATTTGCAACCCAACCAGTGATATAGGGGTTGATGCCTAGTTTGGTGAGTTTATCGATAATTCATGAGTGAGTAATGGTATCAAAGGCCATGGCCAGATTGAGGTAGGCTGTATACACTGCCTTACCTTCATCCACAACCCTGGTGACTGACACAAAGAAGTCAACCAAGTTGAGCAGGCATAATCTGCCTTTCACAAAGCCAAATTGCGTGGAGTCTAGAGTTTGGAGATTTCCTTTATTTTTATTAATCAGGTCCATGATGATGCACTCCATAGCTTTACATATCAGACTCATCAGGCTAATGGGGCTGTAATTCCCAGGGTCTGTAGTCACTCCCCCTTTATGGAGAGGGATGATTGTAGCAGTGTGCCATTCGGTAGGGACAAAGCCTGAGGTGAGACTGTGACTGAACAGGGCACACAGATGTGGTGCCAGTTCACTTTGTAGTTCATGTAGAACACAGCCAGAGATATTGTCAGGTCCCATGGAAGCTGTATTCTTGGCCTTGGACAATGCAGCTTTAACCTGTGCTGCAGTAATGCTGGGTGCCTGGCATTCTTTTGGTATTGTGATTGGTCCTTTGGGGGGGTAAAGGTGGCACTGAATCTGTCAGCCAGTATGTTGGCAATATCTGTTGCCACAGTATAGGAGGTACCATTGTGCAGTAACTCAGAGCAAATCTAGGTATTGCTATGGAGGTTCTTGATATAACTACAGAAGGATTTGTAGTTGTTTTTAGTGTCTGACGCAATTCTGCCTTCATAGCTGGCTTTGTAGGATTTGATGAGGGATCTCAACTTTTTGTTGAGACTAATAAGGGAGTTTTTCCAGTCTTGGGACTTCTCCTTTTTCTGCAACAGTTTCTTCCTTCTGTTGTAGAGCTTATTAATGGCAGGGGGCCACCAGATTGGCTTCTTTTTTTGGAGGAGAGAGTCTTGGTTCTATTGGGTATGGCTAGTTCCATACATTTATGTACATGTTCGTACAGTGCGTTGGTTTATGATTTGGTAGTCATGCAGCTATTTTCCATTGGCATGGGTGTTGTGAAGTTAGCCACCTTTGTTTTTAGGAGCCCAAAGTCAGCTATGGAGATGTTTTTCAAGGTGTTTACCTTTGCAGGGGGTATGGGTGAGATGTAGCTTCCCATGGTGATTAGTTTATGGTCGGATCTGACCAGAGAGGGATTAAATATTGGTGTAGAGCTACAGTTACCCATGTTAGTAATAACCAGGTCATAGGTTCATAGGTTCATAGGTTGGTGCTAGGCTATCAACCCTAGGGCCTATACAAGCCTAAAAACACCAAAACGGACCAGCTGTTAGGATGTAAATAATTTTATTGCCTCAATAAATAATAATTTCAGCAATGGTCAAAACCATGCTGAATAAGCAAACCGGTTTCGGCTAATGTTAGCCTTTTTCAATGCCCAATATACAAAAAAGTAAAACATCACCATTGTGAGCCCTACTTATAGTCCCTCTCTTAAAGAGATATTGCCCAATAAAGATTCGTTATAGTGGCTAAATTAAGAATTTAAACATGACGTACACATAATTCAACCCACATATTCAAAATTCCATTTGTTATTTGGACAAAAAATCCATTTGTTATTTGGACAAAAAATCAATAGATTGCATGTAAATATACATATGTATGATCCAAAATATTTCAAAAATATTTAGGCAGACATAAACCTATAATCAAACTACTGATTTCTATATTGAATAAACCAGTTATGGCAACTGTACCCCAAACAAATAACCTGCCATTATAAATATATGTCACAATATATATAAGGCTGAAATATATTGTTAATATAAACCTATAAATCCCACACATAATGGGTATAAAGAATCCATGTAGCCTAATAAATTGCAACATAAAAATAGAAATACACATGTATTTGCAACCTATTGAATTGGTTCCAATGTGTTCAACCCTGGTCTAAAAAGACCCCCTAACCTTATAATCCATTTGTACTCCATGTCATTAAGTTTCTTATGCCATCCTGCTTTCATTTGTCTATGTAAGGTGATTCTATCTATAATAATGAATGTGAAATGAGCAGAAGGGTGTTCAAGTGTATGTTTATACAAAGCATTGGTCATGCATTTGTGTTTAATCGCACTAATATGTTCACAAACCCTAAGTTTAACAGACCTGGAGGTCTGTCCCACATAAAATGCCGAACAATTGCAAGTGGCCAGGTATACTGCCCAATCCGAATTACAATTGGAAAACATCCTGATCTCAAAAACCTGGGATGTGTTTCTGCTGGAAAACTCACTAGTTTTGGGCATGTGTTTACAAAATGAGCAATGACCACATGGAAAACTTCCCTTCAATATTCTGCCCTCCAAAGTGGTCTGTAATGGATACTGTGAACTATGTCTCTTATAGTGGGTTAGAAAAGAATTTAAATTTCTACCTCTTCGGTAAGAAAAAGAACACTGTTGGGGTAATATATCGTTCAAAATTTCATGAGAACGTAAAATGTCCCAATGTTGGTTGATAATATCAACAAATCGATTAGTATTAGCCCCATAAGTGGTAACTAACCTCAATGTGGGATTATGCCCTGACCTATGATTGAGCTGTTGTTTAGATTTATATTGTAATAACTCAGAACGTGATGAATGGTTAGCTGTTTTCAAAGATTTAATAATGATGTGTTTTTGATATCCACGATCAACAAATCTATTAACAAGATCATCACAAGCCTTAGAACCATCCTCCGGAGAGGAACATATTCTTTTCATCCTCATAAATTGTGATTTGGGGATGTTGTGGATGATGTGGCGTGGATGACAACTGTCCGCATGTAGCAGAGTGTTGTACTGAGGAAATTTCCTATAGACTGATGTAGCTAAAGTGTGATCCTGAAGTCTAGTAATCAAAACATCCAAAAACACAATGCTATCATGTTCTATGTTGACTGAAAAGTGAATTCCGAAACTGTTGTCATTTAAATAATCCACAAATTTGGAAAGTTGTTCCCGGGTTCCACGCCACACCATCCAACAATCATCCAGATATCTTCTCCAAATATCAAGATCTGCCAAAAAAGAATTGTGATGCGTATCATATATATATGTGGCCTCAAAATAACCCATGAACAGGTCCGCATATATGGGGGCAAAAGACGCCCCCATTGCTGTTCCATTGACTTGCCAGTAGACTTGGCCATTATAATGAAAAATGTTCTTACATAACACAAATTCGGTTAGTTTGGTCAAAAATTTATTGAATTCCATAGAATACAATTTTGATTTATAAAGCCAATATGAAACAGCTAAAATGCCTAGTTCATGTGGTATACTGGTATATAATGAGGCCACATCAAGGGTGCACAACCACCAAGAGGATTCCAATTGTGAGTCTTGAACTATATTGAGAAACTCAGTTGTGTCCTGTATACGTGATCGAATATGTTTCAATAGAGGTTTTAAATATACAGTAAGGAAGCTAGATAAAGGTTCAGTTAAAGAACCACGCCCAGAAACAATGGGTCTGCCTGGGGGGTTTAATGCATCCTTGTGGATTTTAGGTAACAGATACAGATACTGGGGGATAGGTTCCTCCACCTGTAATTCCTTAGCTACCTTTTCCGTAATTACCCCCTGATTGATGGACGCCTCCAAAAACCTGTCTATTTCAGCCTTGAAATGTAAAGTAGGATCCAACTTAAGTTGTTTATAATAGCTAACATCCGACAGCTGTCGAAGAGCTTCATTATGATATGCTTCATAATCCATGACCACTATGGCACCTCCTTTATCTGCCATAGTAATGACTAGCTGTTGATTGTTCTTAAGCTCTAATAAAGCCTGTCTTTCCTTATGGCTTAAATTATTAAATTGTGGTTGATATACATTAGCATAATGTAACTCCTTCATGATGCATTCCCTGAAAATAGAAACATGTTTGTTCATTGGAGCAACAAAAGTAGATTTCCTGAATCTAAATTCAGTAGATCTTTGAGATTCATTCTTGTCTGAGAAAAATATTTTCAGATTAAGTAATCTACAAAAATTGTTAACATCATTTAACAAATCATGTTCAGGGACAACAGAACTTGGAACAAAGTTCAATCCTTTATTCAAAAGTGTGATCTGAGCAGGGGAAAGAACAATAGACGAGATGTTATGAACATTATTAATTACTGTATCATCTGTTGCAACAGATTCTGTAAAGTTGGAGTATTTGAACCTAGATCTATGTTTTCTGCCCCCCCTCCTCCTACCCTTTGATCTAAAGGGGGCATCTGTCTTCTTTTGGCCACTGGGGACGCCTGACGTGAAGACGCTTCTCCATCTGACGTGGAGTAGGTTTCTTCCTCAGAAGTAAAATCTGAGGAGGTGTGTGCATGTCTAAGAATTGACCTAGGTCTTTTCTTGTTGTTATTTTTGACCCTTTGATTAATCTGAGGTTCACTGAATCTAACTGTTTTTTGACTAATGAAGGGCTTCCCCTTTTCATAATCCATGAGATCCCGCTGAAATTTGTTAATCTTTCTCTTCATCAGTTGTTTTTCTAGAATAGACAAGTCTTTAGCTAAATTGGAGATGTGTTGAGAGTAATACTGTTGCTTGTTGAATTGTTCAGCCTCCAAGCATAAACCCTGAATGTCTGACAAATTGTTAGTAATAGTTCTATCATAATATTTTAACAAACAACTAACAAAAAGCATGGATGCTGAATGTTGTGCATCTGCCCAATCCTTGGATAGCTCCTCATCAATATGTGCCACCAAAGGTTGTAGCCGTACCCTCAACCCCCTTGGTGTTATGTTCTTGGCTTGATATGCTTTGAACAGCTTCATATGCCAAACATTCGTGCGTAGAATTTTCATGTGTCTCCCCAATTTAGTAAATGTATAACTGCATTTTTGTTCATCATTAGTAGTAAATTCAATATTCTCAGAACTGGCATTATTGGTCAAACCAAACACTTCCAAATTGTCCCTATCAGCTGCCAATCCATGTAAAATGTCATTTAAATCCATTATAGAATGGTTCAAAGAGGCACAATGATGAAAAAAAATAATACTTTAAAGTTTCTGAAACACTTCCAGACTAAAATAACCAGTATATAGCAATCACAAACATAAGGGGTTGCAAAGTCTGTCCAAAAAAGAAAAAATCTTAACCCCCAACAAACTCTTGATACTAATAAATAGGACAAAACCTAAAAATAGACCAATTTCCTGGTAGAAAGAACAAGAGGTTTAGCATGTTCAAAAAGTTAAATGGCCAAAAAACATCAAAGTCAACCAGAATGACATTCGTCTCAACTGGTACTCATATGGTCTGTACTGGACCCAATTGAAATAAACCAGAATATTCATCACCTCTGATATAAAAAGTATCTACCAACTTCCCAGAGGTAAAAATTGTTGATGGTTATGATAAACCAGAATGACCTTCGTCTCATCTGGTACTGATGCAAACATTTTAACCAAAATTTGAACAGCCTTAAAGAATTTTAAACCAGAACGACCTTCATCTCATCTGGTATAATATTGGACAATATTTCCCCTAAATAAAATTGTTAGAAACACCTTATTTTATTCTAAAAATATAATGTCACAATATTGAACCTATTTTGCATCTTTTAACGACCCCTAGTTAAACAAATGTACAACTGAGTATTGCTGAAAATGTTCCAGAAAATTAAATCCAATGAAGGTAATAATCAGTGTGTCTCAACCAATAATGCCAAACTACATCTGAAAAACAGTTTGGAACAATACACCTCCTACCCCCTATATCTAATAAAACCCAAAAGAGCCTAAGTATATCTAATACAAATATAATGACCCTATGATGAATAATTGGTGTCCAAAGATGTAGTATCTTAGTTTGAATGATTTATGATTCTAAAAGTTGCAATAAACAGCCCTGTCCACTATACATATTAATAAGCTAATCATATTACTTACTCGCATTCAGATATCCTGACAGGCCCAACCCACTATTTCAAAAGCCATGGACCGTTCATAATAAACTGACCCTACAAACGCAGCCCAAATGATGAAACTCTGTTAAACAATATAACATAAATCCACCTTGTTACATGAATATAGCTCTCTCCTGTACTATATCAAAGTTCAAATAGTCTATAGAACACCTGCAATGAAAAAGCATTATTATAATGACCTGCATACATTCACAATAATCACATAGTATGTTGTATAAATTTGTTCAAAAGAGAATGGTCGAGAAAGTCAAAATGGCCCCCATTTCATAGAATGTAAAAGGGGACTATTGTTACACAAATGTCTCCAGTTTGAAAACAAAATTTAAATAGTCCAATCTTAGCTAATAGCTTTCTCCTGTCCTATATCCTAGTCCAAATAGCCTGTAGACCACCTACCCAAGATATGAAAAAACAAATAATCACATAAAATTTTCACTTTCTTGGCCATTTTCACTTTCTTGGCCGTTCCCTTATGGACAAAATCATACCAATTTTATCTGATTATTGTGAATATATGCATGTTATGTCACAATATGTTTTTTCATATCTTGGGTAGGTGGTCTACAGGCTATTTGGACTAGGATATAGGACAGGAGAAAGCTATTAGCTAAGATTGGACTATTTAAATTTTGTTTTCAAACTGGAGACATTTGTGTAACAATAGTCCCCTTTTACATTCTATGAAATGGGGGCCATTTTGACTTTCTCGACCGTTCTCTTTTGAACAAATTTATACAACATACTATGTGATTATTGTGAATGTATGCAGGTCATTATAATACGTTTTTTTCACATTTGGGGCAGGTGTTCTATAGACTATTTGAACTTTGATATAGTACAGGAGAGAGCTATATTCATGTAACAAGGTGGATTTATGTTATATTGTTTAACAGAGTTTCATCATTTGGGCTGCGTTTGTAGGGTCAGTTTATTATGAACGGTCCATGGCTTTTGAAATAGTGGGTTGGGCCTGTTAGGATATCTGTGCGAATGCGGGGAGAAAGTAATATGATTAGCTTATTAATATGTATAGTGGTCAGGGCTGTTTATTGCAACTTTTAGAATCATAAATCATTCAAACTAAGATACTTCATCTTTTGGACACCAATTATTCATCATATAGGGTCATTATATTTGTATTAGATATACTTAGGCTCTTTTGGGTTTTATTAGATATAGGGGGTAGGAGGTGTATTGTTCCAAACTGTTTTTCAGATGTAGTTTGGCATTATTGGTTGAAACACACTGATTATTACCTTCATTGGATTTAATTTTCTGGAACATTTTCAGCAATACTCAGTTGTACATTTGTTTAACTAGGGGTCGTTAAAAGATGCAAAATAGGTTCAATATTGTGACATTATATTTTTAGAATAAAATAAGGTGTTTCTAACAATTTTATTTAGGGGCAATATTGTCCAATATTATACCAGATGAGATGAAGGTCGTTCTGGTTTAAAATTCTTTAAGGCTGTTCAAATTTTGGTTAAAATGTTTACATCAGTACCAGATGAGACGAAGGTCATTCTGGTTTATCATAACCATCAACAATTTTTACCTCTGGGAAGTTGGTAGATACTTTTTATATCAGAGGTGATGAATATTCTGGTTTATTTCAATTGGGTCCAGTACAGACCATATGAGTACCAGTTGAGACGAATGTCATTCTGGTTGACTTTGATGTTTTTTGGCCATTTAACTTTTTGAACATGCTAAACCTCTTGTTCTTTCTACCAGGAAATTGGTCTATTTTTAGGTTTTGTCCTATTTATTAGTATCAAGAGTTTGTTGGGGGTTAAGATTTTTTCTTTTTTGGACAGACTTTGCAACCCCTTATGTTTGTGATTGCTATATACTGGTTATTTTAGTCTGGAAGTGTTTCAGAAACTTTAAAGTATTGTTTTTTTTCATCATTGTGCCTCTTTGAACCATTCTATAATGGATTTAAATGACATTTTACATGGATTGGCAGCTGATAGGGACAATTTGGAAGTGTTTGGTTTGACCAATAATGCCAGTTCTGAGAATATTGAATTTACTACTAATGATGAACAAAAATGCAGTTATACATTTACTAAATTGGGGAGACACATGAAAATTCTACGCACGAATGTTTGGCATATGAAGCTGTTCAAAGCATATCAAGCCAAGAACATAACACCAAGGGGGTTGAGGGTACGGCTACAACCTTTGGTGGCACATATTGATGAGGAGCTATCCAAGGATTGGGCAGATGCACAACATTCAGCATCCATGCTTTTTGTTAGTTGTTTGATAAAATATTATGATAGAACTATTACTAACAATTTGTCAGACATTCAGGGTTTATGCTTGAGGCTGAACAATTCAACAAGCAACAGTATTACTCTCAACACATCTCCAATTTAGCTAAAGACTTGTCTATTCTAGAAAACAACTGATGAAGAGAAAGATTAACAAATTTCAGCGGATCTCATGGATTATGAAAAGGGAAGCCCTTCATTAGTCAAAAAACAGTTAGATTCAGTGAACCTCAGATTAATCAAAGGGTCAAAAATAACAACAAGAAAAGACCTAGGTCAATTCTTAGACATGCACACACCTCCTCAGATTTTACTTCTGAGGAAGAAACCTACTCCACGTCAGATGGAGAAGCGTCTTCACGCCAGGCCCCCAGTGGCCAAAAGAAGACAGATGCCCCCTTTAGACCAAAAGGTAGGAGGAGGGGGGGCAGAAAACATAGATCTAGGTTCAAATACTCCAACTTTACAGAATCTGTTGCAACAGATGATACAGTAATTAATAATGTTCATAACATCTCGTCTATTGTTCTTTCCCCTGCTCAGATTACACTTTTGAATAAAGGATTGAACTTTGTTCCAAGTTCTGTTGTTCCTGAACATGACTTATTAAATGATGTTAACAATTTTTGTAGATTACTTAATCTGAAAATATTTTTCTCAGACAAGAATGAATCTCAAAGATCTACTGAATTTAGATTCAGGAAATCTACTTTTGTTGCTCCAATGAACAAACATGTTTCTATTTTCAGGGAATGCATCATGAATGAGTTACATTATGCTAATGTATATCAACCACAATTTAATAATTTAAGCCATAAGGAAAGACAGGCTTTATTAGAGCTTAAGAACAATCAACAGCTAGTCATTACTATGGCAGATAAAGGAGGTGCCATAGTGGTCATGGATTATGAAGCATATCATAATGAAGCTCTTCGACAGCTGTCGGATGTTAGCTATTATAAACAACTTAAGTTGGATCCTACTTTACGTTTCAAGGCTGAAATAGACAGGTTTTTGGAGGCGTCCATCAATCAGGGGGTAATTACGGAAAAGGTAGCTAAGGAATTACAGGTGGAGGAACCTATCCCCCAGTATCTGTATCTGTTACCTAAAATCCACAAGGATGCATTAAACCCCCCAGGCAGACCCATTGTTTCTGAGCGTGGTTCTTTAACTGAACCTTTATCTAGCTTCCTTACTGTATATTTAAAACCTCTATTGAAACATATTCGATCACGTATACAGGACACAACTGAGTTTCTCAATATAGTTCAAGACTCACAATTGGAATCCTCTTGGTGGTTGTGCACCCTTGATGTGGCCTCATTATATACCAGTATACCACATGAACTAGGCATTTTAGCTGTTTCATATTGGCTTTATAAATCAAAATTGTATTCTATGGAATTCAATAATTTTTTGACCAAACTAACCGAATTTGTGTTATGTAAGAACATTTTTCATTATAATGGCCAAGTTTACTGGCAAGTCAATGGAACAGCAATGGGGCTCTTTTGCCCCATATATGCAGACCTGTTCATGGGTTATTTTGAGGCCACATATATATATGATACGCATCACAATTCTTTTTGGCAGATCTTGATATTTGGAGAAGATATCTGGATGATTGTTGGATGGTGTGTGGAACCCGGAACAACTTTCCAAATTTGTGGATTATTTAAATGACAACAGTTTCGGAATTCACTTTTCAGTCAACATAGAACATGATAGCATTGTGTTTTTGGATGTTTTGATTACTAGACTTCAGGATCACACTTTAGCTACATCAGTCTATAGGAAATTTCCTCAGTACAACACTCTGCTACATGCGGACAGTTGTCATCCACGCCACATCATCCACAACATCCCCAAATCACAATTTATGAGGATGAAAAGAATATGTTCCTCTCCGGAGGATGGTTCTAAGGCTTGTGATGATCTTGTTAATAGATTTGTTGATCATGGATATCAAAAACACATCATTATCAAATCTTTGAAAACAGCTAACCATTCATCACGTTCTGAGTTATTACAATATAAATCTAAACAACAGCTCAATCATAGGTCAGGGCATAATCCCACATTGAGGTTAGTTACCACTTATGGGGCTAATACTAATCGATTTGTTGATATTATCAACCAACATTGGGACATTTTACGTTCTCATGAAATTTTGAACGATATATTACCCCAACAGTGTTCTTTTTCTTACCGAAGAGGTAGAAATTTAAATTCTTTTCTAACCCACTATAAGAGACATAGTTCACAGTATCCATTACAGACCACTTTGGAGGGCAGAATATTGAAGGGAAGTTTTCCATGTGGTCATTGCTCATTTTGTAAACACATGCCCAAAACTAGTGAGTTTTCCAGCAGAAACACATCCCAGGTTTTTGAGATCAGGATGTTTTCCAATTGTAATTCGGATTGGGCAGTATACCTGGCCACTTGCAATTGTTCGGCATTTTATGTGGGACAGACCTCCAGGTCTGTTAAACTTAGGGTTTGTGAACATATTAGTGCGATTAAACACAAACGCATGACCAATGCTTTGTATAAACATACACTTGAACACCCTTCTGCTCATTTCACATTCATTATTATAGATAGAATCACCTTACATAGACAAATGAAAGCAGGATGGCATAAGAAACTTAATGACATGGAGTACAAATGGATTATAAGGTTAGGGGGTCTTTTTAGACCAGGGTTGAACACATTGGAACCAATTCAATAGGTTGCAAATACATGTGTATTTCTATTTTTATGTTGCAATTTATTAGGCTACATGGATTCTTTATACCCATTATGTGTGGGATTTATAGGTTTATATTAACAATATATTTCAGCCTTATATATATTGTGACATATATTTATAATGGCAGGTTATTTGTTTGGGGTACAGTTGCCATAACTGGTTTATTCAATATAGAAATCAGTAGTTTGATTATAGGTTTATGTCTGCCTAAATATTTTTGAAATATTTTGGATCATACATATGTATATTTACATGCAATCTATTGATTTTTTGTCCAAATAACAAATGGATTTTTTGTCCAAATAACAAATGGAATTTTGAATATGTGGGTTGAATTATGTGTACGTCATATTTAAATTCTTAATTTAGCCACTATAACGAATCTTTATTGGGCAATATCTCTTTAAGAGAGGGACTATAAGTAGGGCTCACAATGGTGATGTTTTACTTTTTTGTATATTGGGCATTGAAAAAGGCTAACATTAGCCGAAACCGGTTTGCTTATTCAGCATGGTTTTGACCATTGCTGAAATTATTATTTATTGAGGCAATAAAATTATTTACATCCTAACAGCTGGTCCGTTTTGGTGTTTTTGGGTGTTTGCTATTTGGGACCGTGCAGCAGATCTTACGTGCGTGATCTCTTGGGTTTGGTTGCCTATACAAGCCTAGCCATAACAATTCTCTCACTATTTCTTCCCACATTATTTACTTCCCTGGACCCCTATCCTGCAGGGCGATGTTGCTTCCTCTAGTGGGGGTCAGAATGACCTGGTCCAGGGTATTGGAATTGATGAATTCCAGGAAGCAGTGGGCCAGTGTATTGGTGCTTGAGTAGTTTTCCCAGTTGATGGAGGGGTAGCTGAAGTCTCCTAGTATTTGTGCGTTGGGTTGGACCTTGATAGATTCCAGGGACCTTGATAGATTCCAGGGTGAGGGACAAGTGTTCTAAACCAGATGGGAATTTGTGGTTACCAGTCCATTCATCCACGTTATGTTTGGATAGTGTCATAGAAGTACTTTGCCTGATTTTATGAAACCATTTAAGATGACATTTCATTTCCATCACTTCTTGAGGCAATAGCCAGGTGACTTCTTTTGGAGAGTTCACAAGGCTATGACATTTTTCAGGCGCATGAAGGAATAACATCCTAAAAACAGAAGACAGTGGTGACTGGCACTTTCTATTGCTATGCCTAGTATAAATCAAAACTATAACACCACTGTAACTATAACAAATCAGGGGTTTACAAATTAGCCATAATGGCAGAGCCTGACAGCTACAAAATTCATATCTAAAAGGACCAGTGGATATATTTATTTTTCTAAAATGTTATTTTGTAAAGAAGGCTAGTTGTTTTATCTTTCTGCTACTGAAGGTTTTTTTTCAATTGTTTTTTACCCTCACCACTGAGGGACACTGCTCAATAACTCCACTACCTGTACCTAGTTGACCCATTCAGCTCCATGGGGTGGGTGTTGAGAGCCTATCAGCTAGGTAAGAACACTATGAATCATTTTTTCCTGCCCAGGAAGTCATGTCATCCCATCCATTCCCGCCAGCAGTAGTGTGTCAGTTATCTCTTCCTTCAGAGTGGCCTACGCTATGCTGCTTGCTGATTCACCATGGTTATCTGGTCAAGGAAGGAGGCCCCACATTCTCCCACATGCACCTTCTACTGCCATCTTTGCAGAGATGTCTATGCCCCAGCCAGTGTAAGACAATGCCATCACTACAGGCAGGTGCTATATTCAGCCACCATTACACATCAGTAGTACCATTTGATAAGCAGTCTCCCTTACCCCCTCCTCAGAAGATGAGTGAGATGGCATTGGCTGATTAAACTCATCCTCTCCTACCTTGGTCCATTAGACACCCATGCCAAAATCAGACACTGGTCATCTGGGCTGTAGTCAGGACTTCATCCCTCTACATTACAGGATTGCAGTAGCTTCTGAATAGATTTTTGTTACAACAGCATTAATGCTGGCAAAGTGTATGTCCAGATAAATCAGTCACATTTTTACCTTTGTCCCAGCATTACGGTTTCAACTGGTTAGTGTGCAACAGCGGATTTCAACTAGTTTAGACAGAAAAGGAAAATGATGCTGAATTTTGCCTGGAGCATGCTCAACTTTTATATAGCAGTTGGGTGGAGCCCTTAATGTGATCCAGACAACCTGGGATCAGTTAGAAGCTCCAGCACTAGTAGAAGCAGACAGGGATGGAGCAGAATGAAAATAAATCATCTGCACAACTCTACCGTGGGCTTGGGAGAGTAGAGTGTATTCATGGAGGACGTAGCAAAGTGTGATTTCCCTGGTCGAGATGAGGAAACCACTTCCTGTGCTTGAGGCCAGGGAGTGTGGCTGCTTGCTGGCAATATCCCATAGGGAAGTAAGGGATGACCACAGATAGCCTGTTGTGTAAACCCTTCAGCTCTACAGGCCTCACTATGGAAGATTATAGGGCTAAGTAATAGCCCACAAGCCTCCCCAATGGCTGTCTAAATGACAGTCCCTACCAGTCAGTCTTTGCCCCAGTCATGGATCGTAGGATCACAGAATCATAGGAGGTTACTGGGTTAATGGCCCTAGGGCCCTTACAAACCTAGCCAAGTACAACTCCTATTCCCAAGAATATCAAGGTATTAAGTGGGACTGAGTCAACAACTACAGCCCCTGTCCAAGAGGGACACAGGTGAAACTCCAAGAAATAATGAAAAACCCAAACCCCTTAAAGGTGAGAAACAAACCATGTACCTTGTGCTTTTGAAGTAAACACCTTAACTTTTATGCCAATCCCCAACAACAAATGGAGTAATTAACCATAATGGGGGTGAAGGTCAACGAACAATGAGGGCAAAGACCATGCAAAAAAAAAAAAGCTTTTATACAAGCATATTCAGTGAGCATAATAGCATGAATTAGCAAGGACCAAAACAATGCAGATGTACAATTTAACAGACATGAAGAAAACAAATAATAAAGACTGAGAGGGAGGTGAGTAAGGTGCTCCAGGTTGTGAAGATAGGTGAAGGCTGTCAGCCTAGCCAGACAGAATTTTGTAGATAATTCTGTCATTTGCAAATATTAATGTAAGCCACAGGCGTGTTCTCTTAAATGTGAAAAGACTGCACTGGATATTGAACTGCAAAAATGTAACAACAATGCACTTTGCTGCAAGAAAGCTAAGTCAAGCATTTTATGACTGTCTTTGATGTCAAAATACAGAGCCGATATGTCTAGATGAAGGAATTCTGCCTATTGTTTTAAGACCAGAGTAAATGGCTAGAATTTGCATGCATAATTTCTTTTATTGCTCTGGTGCCTGACCAGCTGCAAGATCAAAAGGGCCATTATCATCTGAGTTCTGCTAGCCTGGGAACCAGAAAGAAATTATGTAATCTGAAATGAATCAGTGGTAGTGTGTTATCAATTTAAGCAGAGAAAGAATGAGAGCATGAGTACAATTGAGAACATCCAACATCACCAGCTCTGCCTGTGTCTAGATGTAAGTAAGATTTTAGAGCTGGTTTTCTCTTAGATATAGCAAGGAAATAGGAAAACTAAACTAGTTTGTTTTTCTGAGATGTCAGAACTTTTCTACGGTATTAATTTAAGTATTTCTCTTTGATCTCTGAACTCTTGAATAGCACTGTGTAGTAAGAAGTATTGTCTTGTGTTTTTATTATTTATTATTAAATATTTTTAAACCTTTAAACTGTGGCTGTTTTATGTAGAGTTAATTTAAGCTCTACAGTACATTGCATGTATATAGTGATACTGTACCAAGCCACTCTAATAAGCCTTGACTGTTTAGTCACACTTACCATTTGGATAATAATATTGCACAGTAATAATTGGACACCCTTTCAGAAGGGCCTTTGAGTAGCTGATATTAGTGAGAGGTGGCAGCTGGTACTACATTTTAGACTGGGCAGAAAAGGGACACAGCTGGATAATCTGTACCAACCTTCCCCAGGAGTGTCTGTGTGGTTGTATATAACTCTTAATCAAAGTGTGTGTGTGTGTGTGTGTGTATGTGTGTGTATGTATGTGTGTGTGTGTGTGTGTGTGTGTGTGTGTGTGTGTGTGTGTGTGTGTGTGTGTGTGTGTGTGTGTGTGTGTGTGTATGTTACTTGGGCAGGCACACGAAGCACTGGTTGGACAGAGAGGGTGCTGGAGGTTTTAGCTTGCCCACTAGGCTGAGATCTGGACCCTATAGCTGTGCCAGTGGGGAGTCTTATTGGGGACCTGGAGAGAAAGCATGTCAGCAGAGGAGTATGGAAAGCTGACAAGGAGCCAGCTGGCTGAGATATGCCGGCTAGGGGACTGGTGCTTAGAAACCTGACTAAGGCAGACATGATTGCAGCTTTGGTCACAGCTGCATCAGAAAACAGCAACCAGGAAGGCGATCAGACTGGCAGTGGAGACATACCACACTGATGTGTCTAGAGAGTGAGGACAATGAGAAACTGTGACAGTTGCAGGTTGAGGAGAATGAGAAACTACTATGCCTGGAAGCTGAGGAAAAGGAGAGACAGCATGAGTAGGAAATGCTGACTGTTCACCAGAGTCATGGAGCTAATGGGGAAGGGAGTAACTGGACCGCAAATGCACAAAAAGTCAGTAAATTACTTTTGCAGTTTAAAGAGGGGGATAATTTTGATAGTTTTATTCATATGTTTGAGAAGGTATATAAACAGTATGATGTAGACCAAAGGGTCTGGGTATGGTTCCTGACCCCCTTCCTCCATGGTAAAGCTGTAACTGTGTTGTCTAAACTTGCTGAGTGTGAATATTTTGATTATACTGCTGTTAAAATCACTTTCTTGGATGTTCTAAGCTAACACCTGAAACTTATAGGAAAAAGTTTGGTGAGGATAGATGCAAGGCAGATGAAAGTGTGTGTGAATATGTTGCTGAACTGAGCAATTATTTTCATAGGTGGATGAGTGGATTTCAGATCACCACTTCTGTAGGGCTGTCAGACCTTTTGGTGAGGGAACAAGCCCATAGCACTTTGCCTGAGGACATGAGGATCTGGATAGCTGATAGATATTGTGCTACTTCAGATGAGTTGGGGAAGAAGGGAGACCTATACCTAGCAAGCAGGGCATCCCTGCACTGGAAAGGGACTACCAGTACTGCTCATGGGTCTAAAGGAACCCATGGTGGGCAGCATAGACTGCCCCAACAGAATCTGCCAGTAGCAAGGGAAGCCACTAGTTCAGGTACATGTCCAGGACCTAGGGTTAAATGTTTTGAATGCAACCAGTGGGGCTATGTGGCATACAGATGTCCATGATGGCAAGGTGGGGAACAAAAGGTGAGAGAGCCAGTAAGTGGGGAAGACAAAATGCCAATAGGGGGTTGTCTTGAGACAACCAGGGTACCAAGCTCCCACCCTGCAGATGTCCTTATAGGGAATGATTTGGATAAGGAAATACCATGCGCTAATGCAGTTACATGCAGTCAGGCTGGGAGACAAGCATGTGCATCTGGTAGCCTGGGGAGACCCAGACAGACTGCATATTTGCAGCCAGGACTGGTGAGGTGGTTACTTCAGGGAGGGAGCTAATCTGTAGCAGTGAAATTGAAGGTGAGCCACAGCTGCTTGTGGGTACTGTTGTTCCCTTAGACAGAGGGACTGCAAAGGTAGAGGTGAGTAGTAGTACCTAGGATGACAGTGCGGCATGACTGTCAGAGGATGCCAGACTTCCTGTGGAAGGGGACCTGGGAAGGGTTAAAAAGAGAGAATTGAGACAGGCTCAGCTCTTAGACCCAACACTGCAAGGCCTGAGGCAGGTAGTTATTGAGACACCTGATTCTCAAGTGAAGGAGAAATCTGTATACTGGGACAAAGGGTTACTGTATAGAGAGTGGACCCCTGAGGGAGGGCCAAAAGGTGAGAGGGTACAGCAGTTGGTGCTGCCTAGAGTCTATCATCTGGTGCCTCTAGCCATAGCCCATGATATTCCCTTTGAGGTCATATGGGCATAAAACATACAAAGATACATATTATGCAGAACTTCTACTGGTGTGGAATTTCCAGAGATGTAACAGGGTACTGCAGGACCTGAGATCAGTGCCAAAAGGTAGGCAAGGCAGGAAACAAGGTGAGAGCTCTTTTGATGTCTTTGCATGTGACTGAAGAGCCATTTCAGAGGGTAGCTATGGATATTGTGGGGCCTCTGAGTACCCAGAGTTCCACATGGGAAAAGGATATCCTAGTGGTAGAAGATTATGCTACAAGATACCCTGAGGCAGTGGCTCTGTCCTCCATTGAGGCAGAAAATGTGGCAAATGCTTTATTAGAGATTTTCAGCAGGGTAGGTTTCCCAAAAGAAATACTGACTGACAGAGGTGCCAATTTCATGTCAGATCTACTGGCTTGTTTGTGGAAATACTGTGGGGGTAAAGCACCTGAAGACCACCCCCTACCATCCCCAGACTAATGGTCTTGTTGAGAGGTTAAACTTTACAATCAAGTCCATGCTACTAGCATTTGCAGACCAGTTTAAGAGGGAGTGGGACAAATATTTGCCCCATCTGTTGTTTGCTTACAGAGAGGTTTCCCAGGAATCCACAGGTTTTTCACCCTTTGAGTTGCTGTATGGGCATAGGGTGAGGGGACCTCTATATTTAATTCAAGATGAGTGGTAAGGTGAGTGTGAACCTCACAAGGAGTCTGTTGTGGCATATGTCCTAAACCTCAGAACAAGGCTCAGGGAACTCATGGGCTTGGCCCAGGAGAACCTGGCAGAAGCTCAACAACAGAAAAAGGTATGGTATGACAGGAATGCTCAAGCTAGAGAGTATGATGTATGGCAGGTTTCATTCTTGTCAGACACAACAAGCTGCAAGCAGCTTGGGAGGGACCCTACAAGGTGGTAAGAAAGGTAAGTGATGTTAACTACATGGTGGAACTGCTAGACAGGAGGCAGGGGCACAAATTGTACCATGTTAACATGATGAAACCTTACCATGATAGGTGGGCCCTTGTGCTAAGCATTTGCCGTGGATTGCAGGAGGAGTCTGAGGGAGATCTGGTGACTGATCTCCTCAGTGAGGCTCAGAGTGACACCTCAGTGGAAGGGGTAACAATGTCTCAGCAACTATCTCTTACCCAAGTTTGAGAAACCTGAGCAGTGTTACAGGAGTTTGGGGACATGTTCACTAGGAAACCAGGGTGCATTCACCTGTTGCAGTACAAGGTGGATACGGGACCCCAAAGGCCTATTAGGCAGGACCCCTTATAGGGTACCTGAGTTAGTCAAACAGGCCCTGAGGGAGGAGATACAAGAGATGTTGGAACTAGGGGTGATTCAAGAGTCCAACAGTCCCTGGGCCTCCCCAGTGGTGCTGGTGCCAAAGAAGGATGTCAGCGCCAGGTTCTGTGTGGACTACAGAAAATTAAATGGTCACACAGAGTCAGATGCATACCCTATGCCTAGGACAGGTGAGACCCTAGAGCAGCTAGGTGGAGCTAAATATCTTACATCCATTAATCTTACCATGGGTTACTGGCAGGTGCCCTTGACTCCCAGTGCTAAAGAGAAGTCAGCCTTTGTGACTCCTTTTGGCTTGTATGAATTCACAAAGATGCCTTTTGGGATGAAAAATGCACCAGCAACTTTCCAGAGGCTGGTAGGTCATATCCTAGCAGGAGCAGGAGGGTTTGCCCTTGCTTACCTAGATGATATTACCATCTACAGCCATTCCTGGCAAGAGCACCTTCAGCATGTCAGGGGGGTGCTGGGCAGACTACAGAGGGCAGGGTTGACCATTAAGCCCAACAAATATCTGGTGGGTATGGCAGAGGTCTCCTACTTGGGACATAGAGTGGGGAGTGGTAAGATCAGGCCAGAACCTACCAAAGTGGAAGCCATTCAGGTATGGCCTGCACCTGTTACCAAAAAGCAGGTGAGGACATTCCTAGGGACAGCATGGGTACTATAGAATGTTTGTCCACAGTTATAGTACCATAGCTACTTCCCTCACAGACCTAACATGGTTACACAGAGCCAGCCAGCAAAATGCCAAGTTGCTATGATGGAGCCTAGGGCTGCAAGCATATATGTCAGTGCAGCACCGCAATGGGATTAGCAATACCAATGTAGATGGGCTCTCAAGACAGGGAATGGAGTAAGGTATACTCAGACCTAACCCTCTCAAGCAATGTTTCTCAAGGGTCACTTGAAAAACTATCTTGAGTTTTCCGGTTGGTGGGAGATGTGTGACGAGAGGTAAAGGCTGCCTGCCTAGCCAGATATAAGTTTGTAAATAATTGTGTCATTTGACATATTAATGTAAACCACAGGCTTGTTCTCTTAAATGTGAAAAGACTGCATTGGATATTGAACTGCAAAAATGTAACAACAGTGCACTCTGCTATAAGAAAGCGAAGTCAGACATTTTATGACTGTCTTTGATGTCAAAATTTGGAACCGATATGTCTAGATGAAGGAAATCTGCCTATTGTTTTGAGGCCATAGTTAAAGGCTAGAATTTGCATGTATAATTTCTATTATTGCTCTGGTGCCTGACCAGCTGCAAGATCAAAAGGGCCATTAACCTCTGAGTTCTGCTAGTTTGGGAACCAGAAAGAAATGATGTAATCTGAAATGAGTCAGTGGTAGTGTGTTATCAATTTAAGGAGAGAAAGAATGAGAGCATGAGAGCATTTTGCTTGAGAACATCCAACATCACCAGCTCTGCATATGTTCAGATGTAAGTATGATTTTAGAACTGTTTTTCTCTTAGATATAGCTAGGAAATAGGAACATTAGTCTAGTTTGTTTTTCTCTGATGTCAGAACATTTCTACAGTATTATTTTAAGTATTTCTCTGTGATCTCTGAACTCTTGACTAGCACTGTGTAGTAAGAAGTATTGTCTTGTGTTTTTATTATTTATTATTAAATATTTTTAAACCTTTAAACTGTGGCTGTTTTATGTAGAGTTAATTTAAGCTCTAGAGTACATTGCATGTATATAGTGATACTGTACCAAGTCACTCTAATAAGCCTTGACTGTTCAGCCACACTTACCATTTGGATAATAATATTGCACAATAATAATTGGACAACCTTTCAGAATGGTTAATGGCCTTCTTAAGTATTCAACTCCGGTACCACCTTTAACATTCCTATAAGAAAAGTGCAGTCCGGGTCTGAACTGTCTGCAAACAGCTACAGCTAACTCTGAACCTAACACTACTCTTAAGTATTCAACTCTGGTACCACCTTTAACATTCCTATAAGAAAAGTGCAGTCCGGGTCTGAACTGTCTGCAAACAGCTACAGCTAACTTTGAACCTAACACCACTCTTAAGTATTCAACTCTGGTACCACCTTTAACATTCCTATAAGAAAAGTGCAGTCCGGGTCTGAACTGTCTGCAAACAGCTACAGCTAACTTTGAGTATGTGTCTAACTGTTTGAGCCAATCTTCATTTTCCCCTGGAGAGCACTGTGCTTTGGCTGTAAGCAGCCCCCCACCACCACCACACACACACACATCTTCCACTTTCTCTTATTCCCTTCTGTTAGCAAATAGTATCAATAACTGATCAATACTGTGTGTTTGTTTATTTAAACTATACCACAGTAGCCTACTGATACAAGGTTATCCTGGTTTTCCACCTGAGAAATTAAGACAAGACTTACAGTTTCAGAGCAGTCCTTGGTCAATTGTGATTGTTCTTAACACATACTTGTCTTGCTTTGGCTCATTAGCAGCAGTACAAAGAACTGCCTGCTCACACCCTTGTTCTCCCTCCCTTCCCTGTTTATTACCTTAAGACAATCCCAGAGTTAATAAATATTACCTGTGGCAGGCACCATTTGTAAAACTACAATCCACTCTGCTACAGGCCCCATGAAGGCTCAGTGTCTCTCCAGTAAGTGTTTTACAACTGTAAATGCCTATTTATGTTGAATTGTATTAGACATGTTACAACTGTATATGTTTATGTTGAATTTCAAGCCTGTACTCCAATCTGCTTACTTACACTATCAGACTATTTACCCCACTCATAGGACCAAAAACTGGGACTAGGTTAGCCCCGCTCCGCTTCGCCCTCACTATGCTCGGGCTCGCTTCGCTCCCCTCCCTGCCCCCTTATTCCACCTGCCCCCACTGTGTCTACATTTATAGCCACTAGGCCACACCCCTACTTCCTCTCCAACCTACACAACTTCCTCTCCAATTCCCCCCCCACCACTTTACTGTTTAACCACTACTATTCCTCTGATGCACATTGACCCCACCCATTGATGACATATAACATGTCTATAAATAATTATAAACTCCTTCCTCTTATCTTACCACTCTTAATTCTGCCATACTTTCTTACTAGCTATGAAAATCTCACATTCATAGGTTTCTCTTATCCAAAATGCCAAACCAAGACCCCCCTACCTCCACTGACTGCGGAACTTGTCCACTACTACACTACCCCAAAAATTATAAATTCCAACCACTTGCCTCTAAAAAAACCACTCCAATCAACACCAAAATCCAAATATGAACTAAAACTACTATTCAAAGTTATTAGACTACTAGCGTATCTAAGAAAAAACATAACCAAAGATGGGGACATCCATCCTAATCCAGGCCCAACCTTAACTCAAAATCCTACCAGCCCACCACTCTCCCACCGACTGGTCAACTCCCTCCTAATATGCCACTTAAACATTAGAAGCCTAAACAATAAGATACATAGCCTGCATGCTATACTAGCCACATACCTCCCCAACATAATGTGTCTATCTGAAACATGGCTCCGGCCATCAACCAAAGACAATGAGATCCTGCCTCCTGGTTACAATATACTTAGGGCAGATAGAGTAAAGAAAAGAGGAGGTGGAATAGCCGTCTTATATAATAGCACACTTAACATCATAACTAACCCTATACAACCACCCCAGGTCTCTAACGCTGAAATACTAGCTCTAAAAATTCTACTAAATAATCATAAGGGCATTAACCATCTACCACACGTACAGGTAACAATAACCAAAAAGAGAGTAAACTAGACTGGATACTCACCAACAGTCATCCCCAGAACTATATGTCTGGAACTCTCCCTAATGATCTTAGTGATCACCTGCTCACATACACCATGAAAGACAAAATTAATTGTACAAGCTTACCTATTTATAGGTCTATCAGATCCAAGAAAAACTTTGACCCAACTAAATTTCAACTTGAACTCAAATCATGTAACTGGACAAAATTAAAGTTCCTTCCCCTTGATGAGGCAGTGTCATCATTTAACAATTCATTCCTTACTATACTTGACTCGCGTGCCCCTAAACGCTCAATAAGAATTAAAACTCAACTAGCACCCTGGCTAACAACAGACACCAAAACCAAAATAACAACTAGAGACAAAGTGTGGGATAAATGGCGCACTACCAAACTACCCCTAGATCGTATCAAATTCCAACAACTTAGAAATGAGACTAAAAAGCCATCATACTAGATAAGAAAAATTACTTCTACAATCTGCAACATAAACATCAGAATAACCCTCAAAAGTACTGGGCAGGCATAAATAAACCAGGCAAATCCACTACTCCGACCACAGGAACATTATCTGACAAGAGCCAAGAAGATATAGCCAATTCATTCAATACTTTCTTCACAGAAACCATCCAGTCATTAGCTAACCAACTTTCTCCTCCCCACACTTCTATAAACACTATACCCGACTCACCACTCTCTTTTAACTTCCAGCCAGTGTCCACATCCTTTATCAGATCCCTTTTGAAAAAACTGAAGCCAACCACCCTTTCAGCTGATCTTCTGCCGGCTGAATGCCTGCAAATTGCTGCAGATGTCGTAGCCTACCCTATCTCAATCCTAATTAACAGAACCATAACCGAGGCCTCAATCCCCTCAATTTGGAAAATATCCTATGTTATTCCACTCCACAAAGGAGGTTCATCCACAGAACTATCCAACTATAGACCTATAGCCATACTATCACCACTTGCCAAAATTATGGAAAAGTGCATGCACAACCAACTAATGCTCTATCTAACCCAAAATAAACTACTCACAGACTCAACATGGATTCAGACCCCATCATAGTACAACCACTGCCCTCCTCTCTTTTACTGAAAACATTAATCTTAACCGGAATAATAAAAATATCCTCCGCTCTCTTCCTGGACCTATCAAAAGCCTTCGATATGGTAAACCATCAGTTACTTCTATATACTTTAAAACCCTGTATCTAGATACTCCAGCCCTTGACTGGTTTCAAGCTTACCTCACTGGGAGACAACAAGCAGTAATGTGGCAAAACAAGCTCTCCTGCCTACTACCAAATACCATAGGAGTTCCTCAAGGTTCCATATTAGGACCTCTCCTCTTTTCAGTCTTCATAAACGACATCCAAACAGTCATCCCTGAAGCCACCTGCATTCAATATGCAGATGACTCGACTATAATATGTTCCAATGCCTCTCTTGCAAATCTACTAACTACCACCCAACATAGCTTCACCAAAGTCGAAAACTGGCTTGCCAACCATCTCCTGATCTTAAATCCAAACAAAACCAAGTTACTTCTCTTCTACCCAACAAATAGATCTCCGACTGAAAACTTCACTATAAAATCCAATAATGGGACCATCATCTCCCCAGACACCTATACAAAGCTATTAGGAGTAAACATTGACAATAAACTCAGATTTGATATACATATCAACCAAGCCATTAAGTCAGTCAACAAGAAACTTGGGACCCTATATAGAATTAAAGCCTTCCTTACCTCGAATGCCAGGGCAGCCACAGCCCGTTCACACCTTCTCTCTACCCTACTATATGCCTCTTCTGTCCTCACTCACCTTAACAAATCTGATCTGGCCAAGCTCTCATCCTGCTATAATCACATTGCCAGGTTCGTTACAGGCCTACCCTACAGAACACACCACTGTACTAACCTGAAAAAGCTTGGATGGATAGAATTCCCACACCTTCTTCACCAGTCCCAACTCATACAGGCCTTCAAAATCCTTAAACAACCTGAGAATACCCCAGCACTAAAAAACTTAATGACTCCCTACTCCAATCTAAGGTGCCTTCGCTCAGCAAACAGACTCGTTGTCCAAACAACTAAATCTCTCAACCTAGGTGGTGACGCTATTTGCCAACACCACTGGTAAAATATGGAACTCTCTCCCAAATAACATCACGCTTGCAACTTCTCTAAGTCAATTCAAAAATAGTCTAAAACTCCACTTCAAGTCACACTGGCTATGTCCTTGCTCAAACCCAGACTAGCTCTGTGCCATTAACTAAAACATAAACAACTAGCTAAGATGATAAGTACTTTGTATACTTTGATAAAGAAATATGTATCCTGTCTAACTCTATGTCATTATACTGCCTACCGTCCTTGCTAATATGTTATTAATGTTACATTTGTAGTAATCTCAGAAATAGTAATGGCAGTCTTGTACTTGTATGTAAATAGCCTATGTTTTTGTTAAGTTCTTTCAGCTCATTTACTGTACCTAATTATCAATGTAACTCTGTTGGAGCTTTTCTCCCCGGGCCTCCGCTGAAAAAGGACATGTATCCAGTCGGACCATCCCGGTTAACAAATGTAAAATAAATAAAAATAAAATAAATAAAATAAATAATAATGGCCTTTGAGTAGCTGATATTAGTGGGTGGTGGCAGCTGGTACTACTTTTTAGGCTGGTCAGAAAAGGGGCACGCCTGGAGAACCTGTGCCAGCCTTCAGCAGGAATGTCTTAGTGGTTGTATATAACTCATCTCAAAGTATATGTGTCAGCTACTTGGGCAGGGACACAAAGCACTGGTTGGACAGAGAGGGTGCTGGGGCTTTTAGCTTGCCCACTAGGCTGAGATCTGGACCCTTTAACCGTGCCAGTGAGGAGTCTTATTGGGGACCTGGAGAGAAAGGGAGAGACCAGCCCAAGACTGACTGTGATCTCTGTGTGCTCTTAAGGGGAAATTGTAGATTACTGTGTGTGTATTTATTATCCTTTCCCTATATAGATGCCCCTCACAGGTGTTAGTGTGGAGGATTGAGTCTCCTTGATTGCTGGGCCAGTGCACAGGTGTCAGATATTAATTGTTTGGCAGTGGTGGGTTATCCACACCACATATTAATTGGTTGTTAAATACTAATTGGCTTATAGTGGTGTGGATTGAGTGAATCCCTGTAGCTTTTGTATAGTGATCACTGAAGGTGTTTTGTACTCTAAATCAGCCATGCAGTGAATATTCGAAGTTCAGATCACAATTGTTTTATTTCTATTGTTAACTTAGGTAGTTAGGGAGAGCAAGCAGCATGTCAGCAGAGGAGTACAGAAAGCTGACAAGGAGCCAGCTGGATGAGATGTGCCAGGGTAGGGGACTGGTGCATGGAAACCTGGCTAAGGCAGACATGATTGCAGCTTTGGTCACAGCTGCATCAGAAAACAGCAACCAGAAGGATGATCAGATTGGCATTGGAGACGTACCACACTTAGATAATGGACAGCTCAACCTTTCTGCAGAGGACCTAAAAATCTATCAGGAGCTAAACAGACTTGAGTTGGAGGTCAGGCATTTGGAAATAGAAGCAGCTGAGAGACTGATATGTCTAGAGAGTGAGGACAATGAGAAACTGCGACATAGCAGGCTGAGGAGAATGAGAAACTGCTGTGCCTGGAAGCTGAGGAAAAGGAGTGGCAGAGGCAGCATGAGGAGGAGATGCTGACTGTTTTCCAGAGTCATGGAGGTAATGGGGAAGGGAGTAACTGGACCCCAGAAGCACAAAAGGTAGTACATTTCTTCTGGAGTTTAGAGAGAGGGATAATTTTGATAGTTTCATTCATATGTTTGAGAGAGTATGTAAACAGTATTGACCAAAGGCTCTGGGTATGGTTCCTGACCCCCTTTCTCCATGGTAAAGCTGTAACTGTATTGTCTAAACTTGCTGATTGTGAATATTTTGATTATACTGCTGTTAAAAAAATTACTTATTAGAATGTTCTACGCTAACACCTGAAACTTATAGGAGAAAGTTTGATGAGCATAGATGCAAGGCAGATGAAAGTGTGTGAATATGTTGCTGAACTGAGCAGTTATTTTCATAGGTGGGTGAGTGGATGTCAGGTCATCACTATCGAAGGACTGGCAGACCTTTTGGTGAGGGAACAAGCCCTTAGCACTTTGCCTGAGGACAAGAGGATCTGGTTAGCTGATAGACAATGTGCTACTTCAGATGAGATAGATAAGAAGGGAGACCTATACCTAAAAAGAAGGGCATCCTTGCACAGGAAAGGGACCCCCAATACTACTCATGGTTCTAAAGGAACCCATGGTGGGCAGCACAGACTGCCCCAACAGAAGCTGCCAGTAGCAGGGAAGCCACTAGTCCAGGTACATGTCCAGGACCTAGGGTTAATTGATTTGAATGCATCCAGTGGGGCCATGTGGCATACAGATGTCCACGAAGGCAAGGTGGGGAACAAAAGGTGAGAGAGCCAGTAAGTGGAGAAGACAAAATGCCCATAGTAGGTTGTCTTGAGACAACCAGGGTACCGAACTATCATACTACAGATATCCTAATAGGGAAGGATTTGGATGAGGCAATACCATGTGCTTATGCAGTTACATGCAGTCAGGGTAGGAGACAAGCATGTGGGTCTGGTAGCCTGAGGGAGACCCAGACAGACTGCATACTTGCAGCCAGGACTGGTGAGGTGGTTACTTCACAGAGGGAGCTACCCTGTAGCAGTGCAACTGAAGGTGAGACACAGCTGCTTGTGGCTACTGATGTTCCCTTGGACAGAGGCACTGCAAAGGTAGAGATGAGTAGTAGTACCCAGGCTGACAGTGAGGCACCACTATCAGAGGATGCCAGACTTCCTGTGTAATGGGAGCTGGGAAGGTTTACAAAGAGAGAGTTGAGACAGGCTCATCTCTCAGACCCTACATTGCAAGGCCTGACCCTGAGTCAGGTAGCTAGTGAGGCACCTGATTCTCAAGGGAAGGGGGAATCTGTATACTGGGACAAAGGATTACTGTATAGAGATGGACACCTAAGGGAGAGCTAGAAGGTGAGAGGGTACAGCAGTTGGTAGTGCCTAGAGCCTTCATCTGGTGCTTCTAGCCATAGCTCATGATATTCCCTTTGCAGGTCATATGGGCATAAAACATACAAAGAGACGTATTATGCAGAACTTCTACTGGCCTGGAATTTCTAGAGATGTAACAGGGTACTGCAGGACTGGTAAGCAGTGCCAAAGGGTAGGCAAGGCAGGAGACAAGGTTAGAGCTCCTTTGATGCCTTTGCCTGTGATTGAGGAGACATTTCAGAGGTTAGCTATGGATATTGTGGGGCCTCTGAGTACCCCAAGTTCCACAGGGGAAAAGTACATCCTAGTGGTAGTAGAATTTGCTACTAGATACCCTGATACAGTGTCTCTCTCCTCCATTGAGGCAGAAAATGTAGCAAATGCTTTGTTAGAGATTTTCAGCAGGGTAGGTTTCCTAAAAGAAATACTGAGTGACAGAGGTGCCAATTTCATGTCAAACCTACTGACTTGTCTGTGGAAGTACTGTGGGGTGAAGCACCTGAAGATCACCCCTACCATTCCCAGACTAATGGTCTTGTTGAGAGGTTAAAATCTACAATCAAGTCCATGCTACAGGCATTTGCAGACCAGTTTAAGAGGGAGTGGGGCAAATATTTGCCCCATCTGTTGTTTATGTACAGAGAGGTTCCCCAGGAATCCACAGGTTTTTCACCCTTTGAGTTGCTATATGGGCATAGGATGAGGGGACCTCTAGATTTAATTTGAGATGAGTGGGAAGGTGAGTGTGAACCTCACAAGGAGTCTTTTGGGGTATATGCCCTACACCTCAGGACAATGCTCAGAGAACTCATGGGCTTGGCCCAGGAGAACCTGGCAGAAGCCATACAACAGAAAAAGTTGTGGTATGACAGGAATTCTCAAGCTAGAGAGTATGCTGTTGGTCAGTAGGTAATGGTTCTCATTCCTGTCTGACACAGTAATCTTCAAGCAGCTTGGGAGGGACCATACAAGGTGGTAAGAAAGATAAGTGATGTTAACTACATGGTGGAACTGCTAGGCAAGAGGCAGGGGCACAAATTGTACCATGTTAACATGATGAAACCTTACCATGATAGCGAGGCCCCTTGTGCTGAGCATTTGCATTGGATTGCAGGAGGAGTCTGAGGGAGATCTGGTGACTGACCTCCTCAGTGAGGCTCAGAGTGACACCTCAGTGGAAGGGGTAGCAATTTCCCAGCAGCTATCTCCTACTCAAGTTCAAGAAATCCAAGCAGTGTTATAGGAGTTTGGGGACATGTTCACTGGGAAACCAGGGTGCACCCACCTGGTGCAGCACCAGGTGGATATAGGACCCCAACATCATATTAGGCAGGCCTTTTATAGGGTGCCTGAAAGAGTCAAATAGACTCTGAGGGAGGAGCTACAGGAGATGTTCAAACTAGGGGTGATTCAAGAGTTCAGCAGTCCCTGGGCCTCCCCAGTGGTGCTGGTGCCAAAGAAGTATGACAGCACCAGGTTCTGTGTGGACTACAGGAAATTAAATAGTCACACAGAGTCAGATCCTTATGCTATGCCGAGGACAGATGAAGACCTAGAGCAGCTAGGTGGGGCTAAGTATCTTACAACCATTGATCTTACCAAGGGTTACTGGCAGGTGCCCTTGACTCTCAGTGCTAAAGAGGTCAGCCTTTGTGACTCCTTTTGGCTTGTATGAGTTCACAAAGATACCCTTTGGGATGAAAAATGCCACAGTGACTTTCCAGAGGCTGGTAGATCATATTGTAGCAGTAGCAAGAGGGTTTGCCCTTGCTTACCTAGATGATATTGCCATCTACAGCCATTCCTGGAAAAAGCACCTTCAGCATGTCAGGGAGGTGCTGGGCAGACTAAAGATGGCAGGGTTGACTATTAAGCCCAGCAAATGTCAGGTGGGTATGGCAGATGTCTCCTACCTGGGATATATGAGGAGTGGTAAGATCATGCCAGAACCTGTGAAAGTGGAAGCCATTCAGGCATGGCCTGCACCTGTTACCAAAAATCAGGTGAGAGCATTCCTAAGACAGCAGGGTACTACAGAAAGTCTGTCCCCAGTTATAGTACCATAGCTGCTCCCCTCACAGCCCTAACATGGTTACACAGAGCCAGCCAGCAAAATGCCAAGTTGCTAAGATGGAGCCTAGGGTTGCAAGCATATGATATGTCAGTGCAGCACCGCAGTGGGATTAGCAATGCCAACACAGATGGGCTTTCAATACAGGGAATGGAGTAAGATATACTCAGACAGACCTAACTCTCTCAAGCAACCTTTCTCAAGGGTCACTTGAAAAACTAGATTGATTTCTCCAGGGGGGAGATGTCTGAAGACAGGTGAAGGCTGTAGCCTAGCCAGATAGAATTTTGTAGATAATTCTGTTATTTATAAATATTTATGTAAGCCACAGGCTTGTTCTCTTAAATGTGAAAAGACTGCATTGGATATTGAACTGCAAAAATGTAACAACAGTGCACTCTGCTGTAAGAAAGCTAACTCAAGCATTTTATAACTGTCTTTGATGTCAAAATTCAGAGCTGATATGTCTGGATGAAGGAATTCTGCCTATTGTTTTGAGCCCAGAGTTAATGGCTAGAATTTGCATGTATAATTTCTTTTATTGCTCCGGTGCCTGACCAGCTGCAAGATTAAGAGGGCTATTAACCTCTGAGATCTGTTAGTTCTGTTAGCCTGGGAACCAGAAAGAAATGATGTAATCTGAAATGAATCCATGGTAGTGTGTTATCAATTTAAGGACAGAAAGAATGAGAGCATGAGAGCATTTGTCTTGAGAACATCCTACTCAGCACTGCCTGTGCCTAGATGTAAGTAGGATTTTAGAACTGTGTTTTCTCTTAGATATAGCTAGGAAATAGGAAGATTAGACTAGTTTGTTTTTTTCTGTGATGTCAGAACTTTTCTACTGTATTATTTTTAAGTATGTCTCTGTGATCTCTGAACTCTTAACTAGCACTGTGTAGTAAGAAGTATTGTCTTGTGTTTTTATTATCTATTATTAAATATTTTTAAACCTTTCAACTGTGGCTGTTTTATGTAGAGTTTATTTAAGCTCTAGAGTACATTGCAGGTATATAGTGATACTGTACCAAGTCACTCTAATAAGCCTTGACTGTTTAGTCACACTTACCATTTGGATAATAATATTGCACAGTAATAATTGGATATCCTTTCAGAAGGGTCTTTGAGTAGCTAATATTAGTTGGTGGTGGCAACTGGTACTACCTTTTAGACTGGTTATAAAAGGGGCAAAGCTGGAGAACCTGTGCCATCCTTCCCCAGGAGTGTCTGTGTGGTTGTATATAACTCTTATCTCAAAGTGTATGTGTGTCAGCTACTTGGGCAGGGACATGAAGCACTGGTTGGACAGAGAGGGTGCTGAATGTTTTAGCTTGCCCACTAGGCTGAGATCTGGTCCCTAAAGCTGTGCCAGTGGGAAGTCTTATTGGGGACCTGGAGAGAAAGGGAGAGACCAGCCACAGACTGATGCTCTTAAGGGAAATTGTACTTTACTGTGTGTGTATTTATTATCCTTTCCCTATATGGATGTCCCTCACTGGTTTTAGTGGTGAAGATCTAGACTCATTGATTGCTGTGCTAATGCACAGGCGTCACACAGGTGATGGATGAAGATGTGGCAGGCAGAACCTCTGGGCTACAGTAGGTTAGGGTATACATCTGCCATAGATGTGGGGGTAAGAGAACTATGAAGCTGCAGTAAAAGAACTGGAGAAGTGAGCAAGTCAGATGCAGAAGATTTTTATTGGTGGGAAGGGGAGGAAAACAATTTGGAGTTTCAAGTATATGAGCAGATAAGCCAAGAGGAGGAGGATGGCATGAGTAGAATGGTTAGGAAAAGACATATGTAGAAGGCACAGTAGATGGAATGGAATTATATGAATTATGGGGTAGTGATGGGGGTTAACAGGAAGAAAGTAAGTCCAAAAGGAACTAGAAAGGCAAATCAGGAAGATACAGGAGTGCAAGAAGCCATTGCAAGAAAAGAGGCCAAGCAGGTGAGGCTGTCAATTGAAGGGCAGAAAACAGAGGAACGTAGCAAGTAGCAACAGACTAGAGGAGGGCATGAATGGGAGAAGGGAGAGCACAGAGCAACTGTGATGACAAAACCATGGAAACGAACAAAATAAGGAAACAGTGAGAATGCCATAAGAGGGAATGTGGATAGCAGCATGGAAGGCAAGTAGAAAAAGCTTAGGGGTAAGTCAGGCAGAAGTGGAATGGGAGTAGTTTGCAGGCTAGGTACAGCAGGCCATAAGCAGAGCCTAGGAAGTACAGTAAATGTGAAGGTTGGAGACTAGAAGGATAAATGGGCAGCTTAGGGACAGTAATGGTAAATGGACTAACATGGGAATACAACAGAATGCACTGATATTTGGAAACTTAAATCACTAAAGGCATTAGACTGTGATGTTGGAGAGAGAGCAAGACAGAAAAGAGGAGCCTGGTAGCTACAGAAAGAGTATTACAACTCAGGTTGGGGGAGGTATGTGAAGCTGTCACTAAGTAGGTCACAGAGCATCAATAAATGGTGGTATATGTGGGTATAATTAAGTTCTAAAGTAGGATAGTGGAGAAGGTAGTAGGGCTGGCCCGTGAGCTATGCAATAGGCAGAGGAATGGAGTTAAAGTGGCAGTGGTGAAATAAATGAGATGAAATCATGAAAGAGAAGGAGTATGATACCAATTAGTATGGGAAAGAAAGATCTGGAAAGCAATACGGGAGAAGGACAGGGCAAGCAGTAAAAGGAACCATGGCTATGTAAGAGAAAAGCTATAACATATGAATTCTGCAAAACAGTGTCAAGAAGATTAGCCCAATTAAGGCCTAAGTGGGAAGGACAATGTCAGAAGTTAAAAGGGAAATAAAATGTTTTTCCTCAGGTACATAGCAGAAATGAAAATGAAGGGGACAGATGTATACATAGCACTTCTTGAAGGGTGAGACATCCCAGAAGATGAAAGAAAATCTGAGGGCTAAACTTTGTTCTGCCTCTTCCTTCAAAAGGAAACAAAGAAGGGGGGGCATTAAATCTGGAAGGAAAAGGGAATAATGGTTGGACAGAAAGAGAGGCTGAATCCAGGAGGGTAAAACAGGAGATGGCTAAACTGAAAGCATGGGCCCAGGGTCTACACAAATTATCAAAAAAAAAAAATCCTCAGCACCCTGGCCATGGTCATGTTGAAGTCTTTAACTTGGTATCAGAAGCCCAATGGCCAGCAGAGAGAAACCAGATGTTTGGAAGAATGCATGGGCTTTACAATGCATGCAGCAGAAGCAACCTTAGAACTTCAAACCACTCAGTCTTACCTTAGGAGTAGAGGATGTGGTGAAAAAGATCCACAGGCAATGTAAGGTGGCATATCTGGAGTACAGCTAACTCTTGAGAAGTGAATCTCCATGGGTTCCTAACCAAAAGGAGTTGCCACTGCAATGTGATCTTATTTTACTGATGGATTATAGTGCAGTGGGTGATTATAAATCAGCTACTGTGATCTTCTTCACTTTCCATAAGGCATTCTACTCAGTCCCTCACAAAAGGCAAGCGGGTAAGCTCCAAGGGATAGGGAGGCCAAAATGGCTGCAAATGCGAGAGAAAAGGAACCTTATCATATAAGGGATTGCAGGGATGAGCTGTGGGTCCATCACTCTTCAGTGTATTTGGTTCTAACATGCTGCATGATACTAATAACAGGATTGGCCTACTTATTGACGATACCATTGTATGAGCCATGATAGAAGATGGAATGGAGATAGGAGATATTTCTGACAAAATAACAAAATAGGTAAAACAATGGTTAATAAAATTTCAGTCTAAATAGTAGAACATGAGGCATATGGAATACAATAAAATAAACCTGAGGTAGGGTATACCCGAGAAGAAATTGTATTCAAGTACAGAAGAGAAGAAACAGTATAAGCATGGTAATAATGGCATTACTCAGCCATGAGCTATAGTTCCTGTGATACAGGGTTTGTTTCTCTCAGCCCTCATTTGCCTATTATATGATGACCTTGAACAAGTCACTCAAACAGACATTACTCCTGTGTTACCCCTATAACGGGAATGTGTGTCCAGTATGCCCTACGGTCTACTTGGTTAACAAATGATGATGATGATGATGATGATGATGATGATGATGATGACTATTATTATTATTATTATTGTTATGTGTAGAGTGGAAAGGCCTCAACAAAATCCAACAGGCTGCTCAGATGCATTCCAAAGGTATGGACAAAGGGTTATTATCTCGGTGAACTATCCCCTCTTCCCTGATCAGACCTAATCAGTACAGTCTACAGGTATGGAGACCATACAGGTGCAGACATAAGAGTAGTTAACAAAAAAGAAGGGCTTGACTAAGAAGGGAGGCTGGGGAATTAGAACTCTATATACTGGAGGGAAGGAGACAAAGGACAGCATGATCTGTGGCCATAATATTCTAAAAGGAAACTGAGAAAGAGTTGGACTAAGTGGAATTGTTTCATTGGGGCTTGGATGCAGAATGAGCTGCAGATGGTGAGAACAAACCTCATTACAGGCTTCTGAAAATGTTACTTCAGAGAGAGCTGTGAGAGTCTGGATGGGCTACTACTAGTGTGGATGGAGAGTGACTGAGCTCATATGCTCAAGAGAGCTTGAGTCAGATGGAGAATAACAGCACAGTGAAAATGGATGTGATTTCTGCAGTGTGCTAACTACACGGTGGAACATAGGATGTATACACTACGTATACAAAAGACTTGGTCACATAGTATATTGTGAGCTACTGAGCCCGAGAGGTGAGCTGCTGGAAATTATATATGCATCATTCTCAATGTAATGCCAGCTGAGTGAGTTGTGTGTTTATAATCCGCTATTCCTCCTTTCACTCAGTAACAAAGGCAAAAGCAATGTAGCAAAAAAAAAAAAACGCCACAATGGCTGGAACTGCTTCAACCATACTTTTACTTTTTATAGCCATAACTACTTTAAAGGTACTTCATTAAAAACGAAGTGCTTGTATCACTATACATCCACTGAGACTTCTTCAGAACTAAATCTAAAGCAGTTCCAACCATTTTGGTGTTTTTTTTTTCCTTTAAACCAGTTTCACTTTTAGTGCTTTTTTTGGTTGATTTTTGTTTGAAAGAATCAAACGGCTAAACATACTTCTTCCTTGAGGGCAACAGATGTGCTTTTCCAATGTTGGAAGCCCAGCCATATAGCTACACCTCTTGCTCTTAAACTTGGTGTGTTTTTCTTTTTAGCTCCCCACAGCTGACTATCAGTGCCACCAGCTCTCTCCTCATTCAACAAGCCTACAAGACCACGCCTTAGCCTCCCCTAGTCTCTACCCAAACCACAACCAGGGCCAGTGAGGAAATCGAGGAAGCTGCTGCAACATCATGTTGCTGCTGGGAAGTATGTCCTAGTCCCTCCACTCTGTTAAAGTCTTGTAAGCTCTGCTATGGGTTATTCCCTAGTCCCTGCACTATGTTACCATCTTGTAAGTGCGGCTATGGGTGCCTTTGGAAGGTTCATGTACACTTCAGCATGTGAGTGACTTCTCAACTTCTTAATGATGCTATTACAGCAAGCCTTGGCTGCCTACCCCCCCCCCCCCAGGGTGGGTGAACCCATGTAATTCACCCACTCCCATTCTCACATCCATCCTCCCCCACTCAGTCCGTCCACAGCCCATGTGGCTAGCTGAACATAGGTTGTCTGGGTTGCAGACAGGGATTTATCCTTCTGTGCCATGGGACCAAACTGTCTGCTAAAAAAAGTTAATTCCTAAATTTGCACTTTGGACTAAACAGTAAAGCTCCATTATCTCAATAATAAAACTCTTCTTTATGAAATCTAGCAGTGCAAAACAAAGGGTTAAAGTAATAAGAAGTTAAAGATCTTTATCAAATAACCATGGGTTTGATTCTGTCATTCTCTAAATGCATGCATTTTTAAACCTCACAGTTTGCTTTTCAAATGATTTTTAATTTCCTTGGAGTCAGAACAACTGGAACTATATATTAATATAGTGGGACTCACACTCCAAAACAGATGCATCTAAACCTCTAAACATTAAAGAGCATAGTACAAGTCTTTAAAACCTATTGCATTTGGACAGAACAAAGGGAACTTTCTTATTTTTCAGAACACACAGATTTCAAATTGTATACCATGTTCAGGTAGTGATAGGGAGTTCTTACAGAGGGATCAGTAAATATAACAGTATCAGTGTTAAATCTGTGGGCAGATAATATGGCGCTATAGCATTCGGAAGGTAAGGGTCCGTATTATATTAGCAAACGCACTGAACTGCGTACGCTGTTTAGTCAAATGTCATCACGCAAAATGACAAAATACTGAAAGCATGAAACAGTGACTTTTTTCCTAGGGAAAAAAATTACTGGGCCATTTTTGGGACTTTGCCATTTCCTCTACTGTGGTGCTATCTCTGAGTTGGTATATTTAAGTAGGGGATGTGGGGGCAAAGCCCCCCCCTTTGTTTTGTGTTTTGTGAGGGAGTATAACCTTACCTTATCATGTCTCCTATCTCCTTTTATAATTGCTTCTACATTGAGCTCCCAAGAAAAGAAAATTATTTTATTAGAAATGCAATTTGCTAGAAGGGTAAGAAAAAATCGATTAATTAACCTGGCCATTTTCTGTATAATGAGTAAAATTCAATCCCTAGCTAAATATAGGATTTCTTCCAACCCACCACAAGAAGTAATTTATCTCTTGTTTCTTGTATTGCCAAATTCCCAGTTACACTTGGGCCGTTCTTATTCCACATTCAGACTGTGCATATTTATCCTTTGAAATGATCATTTAAACTTGCTACCTTTCTGCACATTTCTGACTTTCTTATAACCCTTAAAAATATTCTCATGTCAACAATGTCTCTCTTGTGTCCTCAATAGGCATATTAAGTTTCCTTCTTTCTTCCTCATGGAGTCTCATGCATTTTCTTCACCATTTAATATGCTGCATATTAAATAGTAAATATAATAGACTCCTATCTATAATATGCACCAGTCACTTCATAGAACTTCCTACACTTTATATCTTTGTGTATTTATTTACTGACATTTCATTACTGGTAAAGTCCAACTGGGTAGGAACCTATTTTCAGTGAAGACCCAGGCAGAAAAGCTTTAAAGTATAACAAAACTTTTTAAGAACAATAATTTTACAGTGTTTAAAAATAATACAAAATAACAAAGATAGTTTAAAAAAAGTATACCAAATTAGACATGATATGAAAACATTGGTTATGTGCATACACAAGTTATATGACAAAGATTTAATAGTTAAAAAAATAACTATTTTAAAATTTTAGAGAAATATTAGCCAGTTTGTAGAGAAATTAAAGGTATGTTAGTGTAATATAAACAGAAATTGCTGAATGAAGTGAAAGAAAAACATGCTTATGATATTTTTAGAGAGAAAGCATGGGAGATAAATTGATAGAAATAAGCAAATGAGTGAAGAAGGGAGAGTAAGGAGATGTAACATTTGAATAGGTGTTTCTCTACATTTAGGGATATAGTTTATCCAGGTATTGATCAGGAACCAAGCCAGCTTTTGGCTAGGAAGACTTTCAGAACAATTCTGAAGGAATAGATGGGATGTTATTGACCTGATGGACAGAGATAAAGAGTTTCAGGCTTTAGCAACATGGTACAAGTACAGGCAATGCCCAGCGGTATTGATAGGTTTGTGGACAGACAGAAATTTTTGGTCATTGGATAATAATGACAGACTGGGAACATAGTTGTGTAGAGAGATGTTTAGTGCTGAACAAGCAGATGGATTCTGGGGATTACTTTATATCTGTTAAGAAGTTGTGTATATGCTAGTTGATGGGATAAAAAATGAGCTTTTTAGTGCTATACAGTGCCGGGTTCTGAAAGGGGTATTTGCTGCAAATTTAGCACATTGTTATAGCAGTGTTTACGTTTTGACTTTTGTGATGTCTGAAGGTTAGTAAGGACGGGAGCAACATAAAGAAGTGTAGGGAGCAGGTAAGTAGTGGCAATTGTAGCTTTAGTCACATTGGTGAGAACAATTTTGGCTCTATAAAGCATCCCTATTTGTTGATGAGTTTTTCTTATGCATTTTATAAAATTCAGGTTAAGTTTAAAATATATCATCTACTATCATCCCTAATAATTTGCTATGAGAATTGACTTCAGTGGTTGTATTATTAAGAGAGAAGACTTTAAAGTTTGTTTTTTTCATGGGAGAGGAAGTTGGGGAAAAAAGTAGTATTTTTATTTTTATTTTTATTTTTTTAGTGGTGAACATGAGTTATGTGAGTTATGAATTAGAAAGTCATGTTTCAGTTGCTGTTAAAGCTTCCTGACAAATTGTTTGGAGGTGTGTCATATTGTCAGATGTAGACATGAGTGTCGGGTCTGCACACTGTATTAGCGAGGCCTGTTGTGAGGATGTGTGGAGGGTGTTGGTAAAAATGTTAAAGAGGAAAAGGAGACCAAGGATAGAGACTTGTGGTACACCAGTGGTGACTGGGAGGTATGGAGAGATGCTTGAGTGCCATTTCACTGATACCTATTGGAGAAGTAGCTTTTGAACCATAGAAAGGTGGGTGTAGAAAATCTACTGAGGACATTTGAAGTAGAAGTTTGCTGTGATAAACGGTGTCAAAGGCTTTTGGCAAGTCTGGAAATTGCCTAAATTGCCATTAGCTCTACTCTTATTGACAGTATCTATATAGGTTAGAAGTGCAGTGTTAGTACTCTGGGAAGGAAGGAAGCTATGTTGTGTGGGGATAGGGGTTCTTCCTGCAGGAAATAGTATAGCAAGTGTTTTTGAATACATTTTTCAACTATTTGGGGGGATAAGATTTTATAGGTCTAAAGTTAGTAATTTCTATTGAATGTCCTCCTTTATTCAGATGGATAATGTGTGACTTTTTCCAGATAGAGGGAATGTTGGATTCCTGGATTGACCTATATATAAGGACTGAGACAGGGTAGACCATGCTTTTGGTTGCTATTTTAAGGTATTCACTTGGAAGGTCATTAGCTGAAGCAGAGCATGGTTTAAGTTTGTTTAAGAGTAGTTTTATATAGGATGTGGGACAGGTTTGACGATAAAAGTGGATGTAGTGATACGTGGCTGCTTGGCATGGTTGGGAGTAGATGGTGGGGAATCTTTTGTTAGAGTTTCTATACTATCAATAAAATAAGATATGAACTGTATTGTGGTTTTCAGTGCTGAGTTATTGGGAGAGAGGTTTGGGATAAACCGATGGCCGGGATGAAAGATTTCTTTAATGACTGTCCACATTTTTTTAGGGTTGTATTTACTATTATTCTGGAAGTTATTACAGTATAGTTTTTTTGTCTTCATTAAAGACAATGAAAACATTAAACATTAGACATTAAAAACAAGGAATTAAACCCACAGTTAGGACAGCTGTTTAATCTTAGCCTCACCTCAGGATACGTACCCAAGGAGTGGCGCACGGTGACTGTGGTCCCACTTCATAAGGGCGGTGCCTCCACAGACCCTGGAAATTACCGCCCCATTAGCTTGACAAGCCTTATCTGCAAAGCCATGGAGAGGATCATAATGGAACTCATAAATAAAGACATAGGGAACTTGCAGACTTTGGATCCAACCCAGTTTGGCTTTGTCAAAGGCAGATCCTGCCTCTTAAACTTGGTTGAGACAGTCACCAAGGCCATTGATGAGGGAAAGGCAGTCCATACAGCCTACCTCGACCTGGCAAAGGCCTTCGACACAATACCCCACTCAGGTATCATCGAAAAACTCATCAGCTTGAATGTAAACCCATACATCACAAGATGGGTTGCAAACTGGCTAAGTGACAGAACCCACAGGGTCAGAGTTGCTGGAGCCATGTCAGACTCAAAGCCTGTCACAAGTGGTGTCCCACAGGGCTCAGTCCTGGGTCCACTCTTGTTCGGCATCTACTTTTCTGAAGTACAAGCAAACACAGGAGGGTTATGGCTGACAAAGTTTGCAGATGACTGCAAACTGGGCGCCATAGTCGAAAACACATCTGACACAGATATCCTCCAGAAGGGCCTCACAGAAATGGATAACTGGTGCCAGAGCCATGGCCTGAAGTTAAACACCAAAAATGCATAGTCATACCCTTCGGGAAAAACAAGGTTACCCCTAGCTACCATATAGGTGGCAATCCACTGAGCACAGAAAAGTCATTAGGGATCTGGGGACCCAGGTTGACAGTAGCCTTTCGTTTGACACTCATGTTGCTAAAGTAGTTAGGAAAACCTTCTATATCGCCCACTTGATCATGAAGGGATTCACATCTAGATCAAGGGAGGTCATCGTCCCCTGTACTCATCACTCATTAGACCTATGATTGAGTACAATGCCCGTTCGGAATGTATCTGACCAGACACCTGCTGCAGCTTGAAAGGCCCCAAAAGTTCCTCACCAAAAGGATAAAGGGTCTCAAAAATATGTCTTATGCTGCCCGACTGAAAGAACTCCAGCTCTATTCAGTCTCATACCGCTTGCTCAGAGGTGACCTGTGCCTGACATATAAGGCCATGTCAAACCCAGATTTGATGAATATGCTTCACCTCAAAAAATCTAGATCCCTCAGAACCACAAGGGCGGGAGACTTAAATCTTGACACGGTTATAAATAGAACGTGCTGGAGGGACAGATTCATCACCCAGAGACTCCCTATGCTGTGGAACAAAATCCCAGTACATGTGAGGCAGAACACCTCTCTGGCCTTGTTCAAGAGGAATCTTGACCAATGGATGGGAGATTGCAGATATACCCCAGGGATTACTTCAGTGTCACTGCTTGACAGAGGCACAGCAAAATGATAGGCATAGTTTTTATTCAAACTAAAGGGGTGGCGAAAGCCACATAACTATGGGCTAGGTTTATAAATGCCCTTGGGCAGATAGCCTAGTATGAACCTATGAACCTATTAATTTGCTTTTTAGTAGGACTGTGAAGCATTCTGATGTTTTCAAGATATTGAGGTGTTTTATATTTATGACATTCTTTCCATGATTTTTCTCTATCCCGCATTAGCATTCTGCTCTTTTTGGATAGCCAAATTGCATTATTTGCTTTTAGTCTCTTCCTTGCAGAAGGTGCAGTGCTATTTAGGATATTCAGGAAAGTTGTAGCAAATTAATTTAGAGCATCATGTAAGGGGAGGATGTTTAGGAAGTTCCAGTTAATAGATGATATGTTAGTAATGGACATTCTGGGTGAAACTTGGAAAGGTTGAATTCTGTTTTATAAACATACTGTTTAAGTGGATGTGTGAGATGTCTAGTTGTATATATTGGGAGATGATCTTTGAAACAGTCAGACATTGTACTTGAGGTGATGTGTTTGCTAGGGTTTGATAGTAAGAATCAGTCTAATAGGGAATTTGACGTATTTCTATAATGTGTTGGGCCATTAATTAGTTGTGTGAAACCAAATAAGTTCAAGCTAGATGTAGGAGAGTTAGAATTTATGTCCAACTAATCAACATTCTCATCTCCTAATAGTATTATTTGTTGCATAATTGCTATAGATATCCAAAGTAGGAGATCATCCAATGTAGCTGTATTGTTGCTAGGAGGGACATAAAGAACAGCAGTACATATTTGCTGAAAATTATTTTAATTTCACAAAAATAATAATAAGCTCTTCAAAGTGAATTTTGACATTGGTTTCTTCTAAGGGAAATGTAGTATTTGCTGGAAAATATTAAAGGAATGCCACCTCTTCTCCTCTTTATATGGTCATTATGGATGATGTTATTTCAAGGAGGTATAATTTCAGAGTCATTTATGCTATGTTTAAGCCAAGTTTCAATTACAATGAAAATATTAGGCTTATGTTGTTTCAGGGCAATTTTCATATCTTATGCTTCTAACATATGTGGCAGCAAAAGTTAGATTACTGAGGTTGGGGGTTGACCATTGTAGGGTTACAGTAGTGTGTATAAGAGATTGTTTTGATGTTGAGTGTGGTAGATGAGGCCAGTATTAGTGAGACTATCGTCTCCTAGAAGGAGTTTAGAATATTGCGGAATTGTTGATACTTATTTTTGGGAGAGTATTTTCTGCTTAATTTTGTTTAGTTTTGAGTTGAAGCAGAGTTAATCAGTCTGTAGTTGGAGTAAAGGTCAGGGGCATAATTACATGTTAGGTGCAACGTGTATGGAGAATGTAGGGAGGAAGTATGAATAAGTGGTTGTGACCTATGGTTGGGTAATATTTCCTTTTTTATTGAATTTTAATCAATTTCAATATTTTTGTACATATTTCATTGTATAAGTGTTGTTATATATCTACTGTTTTTTGGCACTTTTAAGCCATAGCCTTCTCAGAAAAAATAGTCATTGCACCCAGTCAGACTTTCCTGATAAACAAAAGCAAATAAATAATATATCATCAGGTTACCTATCTGTTTGTGAAAACAGACATTGATGTGCAGTACTTCAGCTGTAAGTTTCATCAACCTTCATGTGTATACATGGATTCACTTCAGAAGCTCGAAATACTGAAATCTTGAATTTCAGTATCTGGAGCCCAAGAAGTCAAATCCACAAAACAACAAAAACTAAAAATCGCGAAATTCAAAACCTCGAATACCAGAAGGTTTGAATTTCATGGTTTACTACACACATATGCACACACACACACACACACACACACACACACACACACACACACACACACACACACACACACACACCATCCACCACACAAACACACACAATCACTCTACTACATGAAAGCGGGGGGGGGCAGGCCCTCCTGCACCCCCCACACCCCCCCTACTTAAATATTCTCACTCCGCGGTCACACTACATACAAACACACACAAAACACCACCGCACAAGCTACTTTCTCTTCACACACACACACATATCACAGCAACAAAACACACTGACACACACCACAGCCCCTACCCAAACCCCTTAACACACACACACACACACACACACACACACACACACACACACACACACACACACACACACACACACACACACACTTACCTGAATACATGACTATAGTGGAACTTTAGAAGCGTGAAATTCAAAACCTCCAGTATTCGAGGTTTTGAATTTCATGCTTCTAAACTTTCGCTATTATGTGGATTCGGCTTCTTGGGCTCGAAATACTGAAATTTGAGATTTCAGTATTTCGAGCTTCTGAAGGGAACCCGTATACACGCATAATAACATTGTACATTCTACTAATAAGACTCCTCTCTATTCCTCCTCAAATCAGTTATACTGTTTTTTTTTTACACTGACTGCATGCTCTAGGTTACGCAAGTAAATTAGCCCAATGTCTGCTTCCATTTTTGCTGTAACTAGTATTTTCCATATCATTATGTAGCCTACCACTTGAATTTTACTTTGTAGGTGCACTTCTATGCATAAAATATATCTTTCATCTGTCTAGACCTCAAACCTTACAAAATTATGACAGCATAATTTTAATAATTAGTGGCAGGTTTGGCACAGTTGTTAAAGTCTCAAACCTACTGACAGAAATGCTTAGTTGAGACAGTGTTTTAACAATGTGGCATATCCCCCAGATATCTAACGAAAAACTATTCTCTGAATGGTTTTAGTATCTGTGCTACTGTGTGACAAGCCACAGTGCTGCGCATTTTAACAAGTCTCTGTACCACATTAAGGCACTGCAGACTATAGGATCTGCAGTCCATAGGCAAATGACTCTGAAAGAATTAGCATAGAGATAATAAAAGACCTGCATATCAAGGAGAATGCCAGAAAATTGACTAAAAACATGAAAAATATTATCAGTTCTACTACAGCAGCCCATGAACATAGGTTAGCATCTGGAGCAAAGAACAATTATAAATCCTTCTCCAGCAATGTTAGGAAAATAAGAAATATTCAACATTGCTCTGAACTTATTCATAATAGCACAACCTTCTCTGAGCCAATAGACATTGTTAGTGTACTAGCAAAGAAATTCAGAGTGAATTTTACCCAGAGACGTTTATCCAAGTACAGCTTGTCTTTAATCTCTCAGACCTCTCAATCATCATGAAATAACATGTACTGACGGTACTCTCCAAGACTAGAAATACTTGCTTAATGGAACTTGGTTGTTTAATAGACTCCATTAAACAAGCCCTAGCAAAGCTATGTCTTAAACTGTTTAACCTGAGTTTAGCCACTGACTTTCTTCCTGAGGTTTGACACACAACAGCAGCAGTGGTGCCACTCCACCAGGGTGCCCCCACCACTAATCCCAGTAATTATAGGACCATCAGGCTGACAAGTTTTATTTGAAAAGCCATGGAACATATTACAACTGACCTGATAAACTATGATATTTAAAATATCATCACAGGCTAGGCCTATTGCATTTGGCTTTGCCAAGGGTAAATCCTGTCTGATGAACCTGGTTAAATTCTTGGAAACAACTATAGTGGGTGCAGCTCAGTGTGTATATTGAACCTAGTCAACCAATGTAGCTAGACAGCAAGTGCATATAAGTTACTGAGCATGCACAAGATCGGTGCCATTTTGTGAAGTCAGTATGAATATAAGCTTAAATGGAGATGCACGTGTGTGTGTTAGAAGTAACAAGTCAATCAGTAAACATATGAAGTACAAAGTATATGTACAAGTTACAGCTCCTGATGTGTGTATGTATAATAAATAACCTGAGAGCATACCCAGTCTCAGTGTCATTTGAATACACAAGACATGTGACTTGGTGTCAGAATGGGATCCGAAGTTGAAGCAGCTTGTAAACCATGAGGCAAACAATTAGAAGTTGAGTAATATCCAAGAGTGAAATCACAAACAGGTCAGCCGTTATTCAAATTTACTTAAACTCATTTCAAATGATTCTCAGTTGCCAAACGTGGTGTAGCATTCAAGGTGTCCAAAATAATTTCCGAGATGTTCAAAATGTCTGAGATAACAGCATAATATTTAAAGTGTTTGAAATAATCTCCAAAGTGTTTGAAATTTTGAAAAGGCTAATCTTTCCAAATATTTTTGCAATGTCTGACTTTTTAGCAGAAACTACGATTTTTGGAAGTGTCCAAAGTGTCCGGAGTGTTCGAGGTATTTGCAATGTTAAAATAAAGCTTTTTCTGAGAGATTGTTGTTTACGTGAGCAAAATTACAAGTACCAGGTCTATATTTAAGTTTAAAAGAAATTTGTTGTTATGGTAGAGAGATTTCACAGACCTGAACTGCTGGTGTTTGATAATAATATAGCTGATAATTGGCGAATGTTTGAGCAAAAATATGATATTTTCATACAGCCTGCATTTTCTGGTAAAGACACATGTACAAGAGCATTTATACTTCTCAATTTAGCTGGCTCAGAAGCCATTGAGCAGGAAGGTTCATTTGTGTATGCACCTACCGTGTATGCAGGGGAGGGGAGAACTGCCATATTGTGATACAGGCTGATAAGCAGGAAGACCCTCAGTGCTTAAAATGCAAATTTAGAGAAATGAGTAACCCTCAAATGAATATTACAATGGAAAGGCACAAATATTACACAAGAAGTCAAAAGCCTGGTGAAACTGTTACAGCATATATTACCAACTTAAGAAATAAAGCAAAAACATGCAGATTTGGTGAACTCTGAGATGAGCTGCTAAAAAAACAATCTTGTATGTGGTGTTGATGATAATGATGCAGTGAGAAAGATTTTGCTTGGAGATAGTGAATTAACATTGAGCAAATCCATTGAGATTTCCCAAATACATGAGATTACAGAAATGCATACAAATATGCTTACGAATAAGAAAAGCATGTTTGCAGTATTTTCTAGTGCAAATGTTGATAGTGTGCAGCAGAAAGTTAAGATGAAAAAGAAATATAAACTGAGAGGCAGTGCCACACTCAACCTCATTGTTAGCTACCACAATTGTGGAGGCAGTCATGAACCTAAATGAGAAAAGTGTTTAGCTTTTGGGCAGCAATGTCACAAATGTAAAATACGGAATCATTTTAAAAGGCTTTGCAAGTTTAAAGTGTCACAAACATATTAAAAGAGACTATCTGAAGAAGCAAGTAAATCAGATAGAGACTGTAGAAAACTCTTGAGAGCTATGAGCAAACATAATGTTGATGGTGTTTCTATGATTGATGAAACAGTTAATACAGCAGATTATCAGTTGTCAGCAAAGAGTGAAATATTTTGTTCTGTACAAAGTAATGGGAAACCTGTAGAGCTTAAAGTAGACACTGGATCTAAGTGCATTGTTATATAAGCACAAATCTTTGCTAAAGTAGAAGCTGGTGAGAAATTTGATTCAGCAAAGTGAGCAAAACTAGTTGCTTATGATGGTGAAGAGATTCAGAATGATGGCACACTAATTCTTTCATGCCATTCTGCTGGAAACTGCTATGACTTGCAGTTTTACATAGTCAAAAGGCACATGCAGTCACTGTTAGGCCTCAAAGACAGTTTGAGAATGGTTCATAGGTAGGTACTAGGCTATCGGCCCACGGGCCTAAGTAAGCCTAGCTAACAAGGTTTCCTGGCTTACGCCTTCCAAGAAAGTTATTTTTCTGTGCCACTGTCGAGCAGAGCCACAGAAGTGATCTTTGGGGTGTGATTTCATTTAATAAAGAGGTTCACCATTTAAGTCTGAATAACAATGATAGTTTTAAACAGAATATTTTAGTGAATATGCTGATATTTTCAAAGACAAGCTTGGGTAAACTTCCAATCACATATTCCATGAAGTTAAACCATGAAGTAAGTCCAGTTGTTAGACCAGCATGGAAGATTCCAGTAACAATGCAGAGTAAAGTAAAAGCAGAACTAGACAAAATGGTGAATTTAGGTGTCCTTACTCCAGCAGAGGAACCAAATGAATGGGTACCTTCCATGGTCATAACTCATAAGAAAAGTTCAGATGATATTTGAATATGTATTGATCCAAGACCCTCATCATCCAGTGCATACAGTAGAAGAGGTAGCCACTCTCATGTCAAATTCCAAAGTGACATTTTCAGTCTTAGATGCAAAAAGCTCTTTTTGTCAAATTTCGCTGGATGGCAACTCTTCATTGTTAACCACATTCAGTATACTATTTCGTAGATACAGATTTTTAGGAATGCAATTTGGATTTAATTCTGCCAGTGAGGTATTTCAACGTACCATGGAACAAATTTTTTCTGGTTATTCATGTGCTATTATAGTCGACAACATTATTGTTGGAGGCAATCGTGAAGAAATACACAGTAGAAATATTTATGCACATGAAGTAAATCTCAGACTGAAACCTCAGAAATGCAAATTCAAACGGAATCCTCAGAAATGCAAATTCAAACTGAAAGAAGTTACTTATATGGGACATTTGTTTACTAGTTCTGGCTTACATCCAGATCCGTCTAAGCAAACAGCAATTGTTGAAATGCCAGTTCCAGAGAATGTCACATCTTTTAATTTTCTGGTATGGTCAACTGTTTAGGAAAGTTCATCTTAGACTTGAGTTAGCTTTTTTGCACTATCACATGAGTTGACATGCAAAAATGTAAACTGGTCCTGGTTGGAACAACACCAAAGAGCACTTGATATTCTGAAGAAGAAAATTGCCAGTCCGCCCGCATTGAGATATTATGATGTTCACAAACGTGTAACTCTCTCTTGTGATGCTCGAAGGTACACTTTGGAGCAGCATGTCTTCAAGAAGGCCTACCAGTAGCTTATGCATCAATAACTTTAACGCAAACAGAGATACGTTATGCACAAATACAGAAAGAACTTTTGGAAGTAGTGTTTGCATGTTCGAAGTTCAATGATTATATTTATGGAAGACCTATCCAAATAGTGACTGATCACCAACCTCTAGTAACAATTTTGAAAAAGCCAGTTCATACAGCCCAAGCACGATTGCAATGCATGATGTTAAAACTGCAAAAGTACAATTTCAATATTGTTTATAAACTGGGCAAATACTTGTACCTCGCTGATGCTTTGTAACAAGCAACCTAGACAACCGACAGAACAGCATGAAAATGAAACAGCCGACTGTGAAATCATGGAGGTCAGAAATGTTTCATCACCATGGCTTGATGAACTCAGAAGTCACACAGCTTCAGACCCAGTTATCCAGAAGCTGAAAAATGTTATCAGTCAAGGATGGCCAACACGATAAACTGGTTTACCACTTGACATTCAGCAGTATTTTCCTTACAGACATGAGCTCCTGATGGAAGATGGGATCATCATTAAAGGTCCAAAAGTGGTAATTCCTAAAGTATTACAACAGAAATATATCAACATTTTGCATCATGGTCACCTGGGTACTGATTCAACCAAAAGAAGGGCAAGAGGCATTGTATTTTGGCCTCCTATGTCTAAAGACAGAGAAAAGGAAACTCTTAACATGTTCAGTTTGCAACAGCACCAAACACATCAACAAAAAGAACCGCTTCAGCTACACCATATTCCTGAATTACCATATTCCTGAATTACTATGGTCAGTGGTTGCTGTTGATATTTTCAAATGAAATGGTCAGTATTAATTGGTGTTAGTAGACTCTTACTCAAATTGGTTTAAATTGACCTACTTCCTAACTTGACATCCAGCACAGTCATTACAAAATTCATTTTTCTGTCAGTAGTAGTCCACACAAAGTCGTGTCTGACAATGGTGCACAGTTTACTAGTCATCAGTTCAAGTAATTTGCTGAGTCTTGGGGCTTTGATCATGTTACTGGTAGTCCTGAGTATCCACAAGCCAATGGATTAGCTGAACATGCAGTTCATAGTAGAAAGTATTTGTTGGAGAAATCCAAAAGAGATAGTATTGATGTTTTCCTTAACTTACTTAATCTCAGAAACATTCCTTCAGACAACTAGCTTGGTTCAGCTGCTCAAAAGCTGATATCCAGACAACCACAAACAACTCTTCCAATCAGTAAACAATTGTTAGTACCAAATGCAAAGAATAATAGCGTGGTCAAGGCTCAACTTCTGAGAAAACATCAGTCAATAAAGTTGTACTATGATAAAACCAGTAAATCCATTTGACCATTGTTACAAGAAGAAGTTGTGAGAATGCAAGCATCCAAAGGTTATGATGGTGTAGGAATCATGAAGGACATTTGTGAGGAACTGATATCTTACATCATACAATCTGAAGGAGTGGATTACAGAACAAATCATAGACATATGTTACCTGTCTCAGAATCAGTGCCACAGCAGATTGCCTGTGCCGGTGACTTTAATTTCCAGAGTGACTCGTCAACTGTTAGAATTTAAAAATACAGTATGCTTTTTTCAAACAACTCTAATGTAAACCCAGATGTTCCAGTATTGACTGAATCCCCAGATACTGTCCCTGTTGTTAAACCCAGTCAGAATTTCTATGTAACTAGATTGGGTAGAATTTGCAAACCCAGTCCTAAATACACAGCAGCTTGGACTTGAAATCAGTTATGTTTTGTTGAAATGTTGAAATAACGTCTAGCTCTTAAATATGCCTTTGTTCTTGTATTGTGCAATGTTGAACAAAATTAAAGAGGGAGGCTGTAGATCAGTGTGTATATTGAACCTAGTCAACCACCTTAGCTACATAGCATGCGCATATGAGTTACTGAGCATGTGTGAGATCAGTGCCATTTTGTGTAGTCATTTAGTATGAATGTAAGCTTGAATGGAGATGCACATGTGTGTGTCTTAGAAGTAACAAGTCAGTCAGTAAGGATTTGAAATACTAAGCATATGTACAAGTTACAGCTCCTGACGCATGTATAATAAACAACTTGAATGCATACCCAACCTCAGTGACACATTTGAATACATAAGACATCGGACAATGGGGTGATCAGTGCCTTTCTTACCGAACCATTAGAGATCCAATGGCTCTTGACCTCGTATATTGCAGTAAGACAAATAGCTTAACTAGCAGTAGACCCAGAGCCCTGAATGTTCATCGACAGATAAATAAATATAATGTTATACAGAACAAGAGATGCATTACCCAGTGACTCCTCCTTCTATGGAATAAACTTCCTCTGCAGCTTAAACAATTTGATTCTAAATATTCTGTCAAATTAAACCTGCATGACTGAATGGGTGCTCTCAAATTTATCATGGAATTAAGTGACCTCTCCATCCTTTTCTAAGGATGAAAAAATTGAGGTTGGATATCTGCAGTGTGACAAAGTTATTAGACTAAAGCAGACTTGAAACTCCTCTGAATCTTATGGAGAGTCACTGTCATTATTCGTGATCAAGTTAAACCTTTTTCTCGGCAAGCTTACTTTATGCAGTGCCAGAAATGTAATACTAACATAGTTTACAGTAATGACTCAGTCATGACTAAAAAAAAAGTCTGTTAACCAGTCCACTTACCCAGTTATCAAACTGAGATAAATGATACATGCATTAAAAAGTGAATGGAAAAGATCATGGCTCTTTTGGACTTCATACGTTAAAACTATGACTTCTGACTTTGTTCAACTGTACTTAACTAACATTTTTTTCTGGAAATACTGTTTATCAATAGTGCTTTGTGAGTTAGAGCTCGATTATTGTTAACAACCCACTTCAAGAGAAATCTTGAGGAGTGGATGGGAAATAGAAAGTTCACCCCGGGTATCACTCCAGTGGCTCTATTTGATAGAGGCACTGGGAACTAACATTGGTCGGCAAAATGTCAGGGCACTTCTATGGGCTAGGCTTGTAAAGGCTGCAGGGCCATTAGCCTAGTACACACCTATGAATAAAGGCATTTGAAGACTGGACTTTGCTGGTGTTTTTTCATATATGTCCGAGCACCTGTCAGGTCCACCTCTCAGCTGAAACTTTGGCTCTTATAAATCTGAATACCAACATGCTAAAATTAATGAAAATGCAGGAGAAGAGACAATATGGATTCATAGGTTCATAGGTTGGTACTAGGCTATCGGCCCTAGGGCTTATACAAGCCTAGCCAAAACAATTCCCTCACTATTTCTTCCCACAATATTTACTCCCTGGACCCCTGTCTAGCAGGGTGACCGAAGTGATCCCCGAGGTGAATTTCCTATCTCCCATCCAATTGTCAAGGTTCCTTTTGAAAAGGACCAAAGAGGCATTCTGCTTGACATGTATGGGCAGTCTATTCCAGAGTCTGGGGAGTCTCTGAGTCAGGAACCTAGCCCTCCAGCATGTTTTGTTCATTGTGATGACAAGGTTTAGATCCCTGGATCATGTGGCTCTGAGGGATTGGGATTTCTTTAGGCGTAGCATGTCCAACAGCTCTGGGTTTGACATGGCCTTGTATGTTAAGCAGAGATCGCTCTGAGTAGACGATATGTGGCAAAGTATAGCTGGAGATTTTTAGACGGTCAGCATAGGGCATCTGCTTTAGTCCTGTGATCTTTTTAGTGAGGTATTTCTGCGGCCTTTCCAGTTGTTGTAGATGCCTTGAGAGGCACATACCAAATGGGGGAATTGTATTCTATAATGGGTCTAATGAGGGATGAGTACAGTGGGACAATGACCTTCTTTTTAATGGATGAAAATCCTTAGTGATGAGGTGTCCCACATAGAAGGATTTCATGACTGTTGTGGCGATGTGGTTATCAAAGGTGAGACCACTGTCCACCTATGTCCCTAAGTCTCTTATCACACTTTCAGTGTTTAGTGTACTGCTACATATATGGTAATTTACAGGTACATGTTTTTTTTCCAATGGGGATAACTATACATTTCTTGGCATTGTGCTTGAGCCCATGGCTCTGGCACCAAGCATCTGTTTCTGTAAGGCCCTTTTGTAGAATATTCACATCATTTGGGGATTAAATAATGGCTCACAGTTTGCAGTCATCTGTGAACTTTGTTAGCCAGAGTCCCTTAGTGTTGGCCTGTACTTCAGAGAAGTAGACGCAAAAACAAGAGCAGTCACAGGACTGAACACTGAGGTACTCCACTTGTCACTTGTCTGGACCTAGATTTAGAGTTGGCTACTTTTACAGTGTGGGTACTGTCATTAAGCCAGTCGGCAACCCATCGAGTGATGTAGGGATTAATGCCCAGCTTAGTAAGTGTATCTATGATTCCAGAGTGGGGGATGGTGCCAAAGGCTTTGGCGAGGTCCAGATAGGCTGTGTGGACCATCTTACCCTCGTCCACAGCTCTGGAGACTGATTCAAAGAAGTATATCAGGTTCAGGAGACAAGATCGGCCCTTCACAAACCCAAACTGGGTGGGGTCCAGTGTTTGAAGGTTGCCTATGTCTTGCCAATGTCTTTGTTTATAAGTTCCATGATAATTCATTCCATGGCCTTGCAGAACAGGCTCATCAGACTGATGTGGGAGTTGTTCCCAGGATCCAAGGTGGATCCCCCTTGTGGAGTGGGCTAACTGTAGCTGTGCGCCACTCAGTGGGCACAAAGCCTGAGGTGAGGCTATGATTAAACATGACACTTAGGTGCGGTGCCAGTTCATTTTGTAGTCCATGTAGTACATAGCCTGGGATGTCATCCGGTCCCATGGATGCTGTATTTTTAGCTTTGGAGAGTGCGGCTTTTACCTGTGTGGCCGTTATTACCAGAATTTGGCAATCTTTCATTATTGAGATGGGCCTTTTAGGGGGGTGAGAGGGGGGTGAAGTTGGCACTGAATCGATCTGCCAGGATATTGGCAATATCCTTGGGATCAGTATATTTAATGCCATTCTGTTGTAGCTCAGTGCAGATATGAGCATTGCCATTTAGATTCTTGACATAGCTATAGAATGCCTTGTGGTTGTCTTTGGAATCGTTGGCAATTTTATTTTCGTAACTATCTCTGGAGGATTTTATGAGTAATCTCAGCTTTTTTCTGAGGCTGGTAAGGGAGTTTTTTGCATCCTGGGTTTTTCCTCTTTTCTGAAACAGTTTCTTCCTTTTGTTGTAAAGTTTGTTTATGGCAAGGGACCACCAGATTGGCTTCCTTTTTTTGGAGGAGAGTGTCTTGGTTCTATTTGGGATGGCAAGATTCATGCACGAGTGGATGTGCCTGTACAGTGCCTTCGGATTAGCAGTCAGACACATATTGATTAAACTTACTTTATGCAGGGTGTGCAAGTCCCCTTCACCTCCTCAAACTTAAATATACTGACTCCAAAATCAGCATTCCTTGGAGAAAAGGGAATAGTCCGAGAAATTTGTGTGTGTGTGTGTGTGTGTGTGTGTGTGTGTGTGTGTGTGTGTGTGTGTGTGTGTGTGTGTGAATGCATATATAGTGTACACCCATATATATATATATATATATATATATATATATATATATATATATATATATATATAAAATCTGTACATATGTGCACACATATATACACACTCTCACATGGATTCATACATATAACGTAGTTGTTGACTGTTACCTTCACTACTAAAATGATGTGCTGCATTTCTTTTACTCACCACCACCATTTGATGCTTGAGAAATGTACACTTTTAAAACTGTCAGGCATTAGTTCATCCTGAAGAATGTATAGTTCTCAAATATTCTGATACTAGCAGCAGCAGCTCATCGGTTGTCAGTCATTAACTATTGTAGGTTTCTGCCAGCTTAATAGCAACTCTTACACTGTCAGCAATACTACAATAGCTTCTTATCAGTTAAACAGCTGAACTTACAATTACATCCCCCCATATCTTATGCAGTCCAATAATGCTTCAAAATAAACAGTTTGTTCTGATTGTACTTTTTTATACAAAAATTATAAGAGGATCATTAACTAGACATGTTTTTCATACCAGCAAAGATGATTCTGAAAGCTACAGTGCTAACAGGAAAGAAAACAAAATCACTCTGTACTACTTTACACACTTCATAAACATAAATATCACTATCTCACTCAGACTGGCATTTATTAATTTTAAAAGTTATTTGTTGTGAACTTTACTCTGAAACTTGCACTTTCTAGTAGAGCTAAACATCTGAATCACTTTTTCTTTAAATGTGACCACATCAGATGATAACAATGTACATTTCACTTAACCTCTGAGTAGCATGTACACTTTTAAGCACAGTCTAAGATGTTCTAGCAATGAACCACAAACCATACACCATGCATAAACAGTTGGCTAATAAAGCAGATCCATTCCTGCAGATGCCTTCATTTCAAATAAATATTTAAGTTTAGTAAACTACTGAGATCATTCACCCCACCATAATAAGCTCAAACTACATAGGAAAAAATAGGAACCATGGGAACAATACATACAGGCATACCTCTCAACCTGGAATCATCAAAAATCTAGACAAAGGCCCATGAAAAATATGTACAACTAGCCAAAAATATGTATGCTGATTAACATAAAATTTGCATGCATAGTTGGTAACCCCGCACACTGCAGTGAAATTGTGGGATGCGGATTTCTAACCACAAATATAAGAAGAGACAAAATATTAAACATATAATATAACCAGAAGGATCATTTTCATTTATATTAGTATTTGAACTTGTATCATACAAATTTCTTTTATAAAAATAAAATTAAGTACTCTTGCACTAATATTAAATAAGACATTATACAGTACATTATCAAAATGTTTTTAAGTTTCTGGTTTATCTTTAAGATATCTTTCAGCCACAGTAAACCCACATAACAGATAATCTGACATAGCAACTGCATGTGTTCTCAGGGCACAGACAGTGGTAAGTCACTGACTGGAGCTGGTACAGCAGTGGCTTTGAAAGAATGCCTGTATGGCTTACTTGCGGTGCTGCTTGGACTAGGTTTGTCCTGGATCAGTCCGCTTTGGTGATATATTATGCAACTTATGTCTTTCATCTTCAGCCACAATGGTTTGTTAAATCTGGAGTAGTTTCTAAAACTAATATTTTTATAGGCAGTGCTTTGCTCAAATGTATTACACTATCTGGACTTCAGTTTTATTTTTACTGTTATTACTGCATAGTGTTATTTTACTTGCTCTCATCACCTCTCCTAACTTCCTCATCTTCTAACTCTGAACTCTGACAGCATGGTGGTCTGCATACTTTCATTCTCCCACAAAACCATTAAAAACTACTAGAGCAAGACCTCAGTAGTCTGGCATACTGGCTCCAAATAGTAATCAACCCATCAATTGCCAACCCAGTGATCTTTGAAACTAAGCATTGTGTCAAACAACTGGCCTGTCACACATTTTGTAGAAGATATCCATCAAAACAATCCTCACTTGATATGCCTTGACATTTTGTGTAATCAGTCACTCTTCCTTGAACACCACATGCAGTAGACAAAAGCAAGAATGAAAAAAAAAATATTCTGATCATGGAAAATGTCCTGCTTCTTAGCCCTAGCAGATAGATCAGCAACAGGGAAAAGTGTTATGCCAGTCTAGCCAGAATACAACCCCCCAGACAAACAAACAAAAAAAGATAATATTTACAAATCATAATAAAATTAATCTTTAGGTTCTTTACTGCATTTTTTGCAAATGGAAATATCACATCAGTTTACTTGACAAAGCCAGCTAGCTATCACTTAAAGAATGGGCAGTTTTTTGCCAGCTTCCTTGCTGTTCACACTTCTGAAATTCATATCCTTCCCTTATTTGGCAAATTAAAAATAGCACTTTATAAATAGAACCTTTGCTCTCAAGCTAACAAAACTACAAACTGAAGTAGACCCCAATCAACAAACAAATGAGCAAGCAGGTAAACTCAAGGACTGTGCGTGTGCGAGTGTGTGTGCGTGTGTATGTGCATGTGTATGTGTGCGTTTTACAGTGGCTGGGAGAGTGACAGAAATGAGTGGAAAATTAAGATGGTAGCAGTACTCAGGAAATTCACACCATAAATAAGACCCTAACAACAACAGCAAGGCTTTTACTTTCAATTTCTCTGCAAAACATGCAAGCTATCTCAGCTGCTCATGATTGGGCAGGCAGAACCAGGCAGGAATTGTACACAACATAAGCACAGCAAAAAACATACCTTCAAATGTCACAGCACACTTATAAAGAGGATTACTTTCTTTCTTTTTTTTAGAATAGTTAATACTCATATGTTACAGACCACATAGTTACTGGTAAAGAATCTTTGCATAAGCTTCAGTTAGTCAGTAACCTATTTAGCCTTAAACCCATCTAACCTTATGAAGAACATCAGTAAGTTAGGAGAAATAAATGCAAAAATCACAGCACTATGCCTAAATCATACGGTTGACTGCCATAAATGTTACTGGCATAAAAAAACAGCAACACTTAAACACGTTTAGCATTTAATGCTAAGAAAGTAGTGGTTTTTTTTAATACCTCCTAGTCTAATAAGCTTTTAACCTTGTCTGATTGCTACTGTATGAATCTCTGGCTGACCCCCTCACATATCAACCAGGAACTCTTCTTAGTTTCCTGTTCTACACTGGGTCTTTTTAAAAAAAGCCTTTCTATTTAGCAAAAACTGAACTTCTTAAAAGACTTTCATTAAGTGACTCCTTACAAAGAAAAGGCTTTTAGTGACACAATAACATATAATACAAACTCCAGGAGAGTTATGTTTTGCCATTCATGCCCAAATACAAGTCTGTCAAAGAGGTAGCGTGCTGAGCAGCAGTTCTGGTTGAGTGTGTTTTAAATTTATCGTTTTGAACATTTTTCCAGTAAGCAGTGAAACAAAAGGTATGAACCAGTAATGACAAAACTAGCCAGTTCAGAACATTTCCATCATTAAAGTCTACTCAAACTTCTGCCAATCAGTAAATATGCACAATGTCTACAGAAGTAAAAGGAATCTAAATAATTCCACATAAAAGAGATGTGTAACTAATGAAGAGGTTGCTGCTAGCAAACAACTTTGTATTTCATTGTTTCATCTACAAATAAAGTGTTGCCCTTAAAGAATAAATTGCCTATGTTACATTAAAAAAATGATAAGCTGGTAATATTGCAATAGTCTCCGAAAACTTGAGTTGGTTGCTAAAGCATATGTTTTTACAATAAAAGGTATATAGCATCATGCCCTTGTTCTAATTGCAGAATAGTATATAAAACAACCAATTAAATAATGGAAATGATTTTAAAGCCAACAAAATATAAATCTCACTGCAGTATACAATGCCAAAGTATGTGTATGTGTTTGGATTTGTAGACTGGTGATGGCTGATGCTGTTAAAAAACTCCACAGTTCAAGAGAATAACCTGAAGAAACAATGGTGCTGTGTTTATTTCATAAGGCGGTGGTGAGAAATTTAGAGGAAGCATTATGAATCAGTACTTGTTAGCAACAACAACCTGTTAATCTCAGTTTCCTATTCTCTCTCTCTCTCTCAAATTAGCTGTCATGAGTAAAAAAATCAAAGATACTGCAATTTCTAAAAGGAAGAACACTGCCAAAGTGCACACAAGACATGAAAAGGAACTACTCTTCTAATAAAAACATAATTAAACAGCTAATAGCCTAAAAATAAACCACAATTTAACAGACCAATAAAACTAACACAGGTATCATTATGTAAGAACAATAAAGAACCTCCTGAGTGGATATTATGAAGAAATAAGAGACTTTCCCTGAATGTTTACTATTCCCCCAGAATACTAATTTATACACCTACAATCCCATCAGCACTTACAAGCTGTCACCCCTATTTTATAACAGTGTTTGATGGCAAGCACATTACTTTGAATATAATGTCAAACTACAGCAATACTAGGGATAAAGTGATCACCTCAATCAATAAACACTCAAAGCAAATGACTGAAAGATCATTATCATGGACAGCAGACTGCTACCCTCTGTATGAGTTACACAGCACTCTAAAGCGCTAAACAGTTAACATGTTAGCACATTATACTAATACTGCACTTTATAAAGTGTCACTGCAGATAAACTACAGCTCATAATAACCAGACATTTTCCAACATAAAATCATTCTGGAAAACTATTCTTTCCTTAACTATCAGATTAACAGGGTAGAGTCCCCCAACATATACAATTATTTCTGATGTGCCATCAAACGTATGAAAACGCTTTCTCAAATCACTGATCTGACAATGCAATTAAACAGCAGAGCCTGCAGAATAAGTAAATTGTACTCTTTTCGATTTAACCCAGACTGGACACTATAAAGCTATAAACACACATTCAAACATGCGGAATGTAAGGTGATATACAAAGTGATGCTAGATAGCGTTCTATGTGGCTATGTTGCACTTTATGGATGTCAGAATATGACATTTTTTTTTCAATAAGATATTTTGCTGAGAATTACTTGTAGTTTTAAATGTTAACCATGAGAGAATGTGCAAGATGTTTCTGCACCGGTAAAACATCTCTGGTAGACCATGCAGCCTGTACTCTTCCCTTCTCCCCATACTGTAACATTTAAGCATTCCAGTTTTTTACTCAGCCCTATCTTTCATCAAGTTCTGCCACAAGTACCAAAATCCCCATGTATGCCTTTTCTTTCTTGGCTTTATTCTGCATGATCCTATTAAGAAGTACTTGGTATATCCACTGTTTTTATTCCCAGAATTCCCTCTAACATCAGCTCCTTCCAGCTCCCTGCACCCTTGCAGGCCAGTAATATAGCAATTGGTCATTTGGACCTGTAACCTGATTAGCAACACTTCTCCCTCTCTAATTCTGCTGGTTCACTTATCAAGATGGATTTTTCTGATTGGGTAACACAATGTCAGGAGGCTAGCAACATGCCTACTTCACATGAAAGGAAATGCACTTGATTAGATGTCCAGGTTTTATCATTTGTTTAAGTTGGTACCAATAACAGTACACCTCACTAAAGTAATGAAAAGGCAGAGAAAAGCACAGGGAAGGTAGTTTTACATGTCAGGCCTTCAGAGTTCTCTGTAAGCCACAAACTCCCAAGTAAGGACCATTCAGATTAAACCAGGACATTTCTGCATCCCAAAGACAATGTTTGGGATTTCAGGTCAGAGACTTCCAAACTGGGACTGTCCTGGAAAAAAGCGGGACGGTTGGTCACCTTGCATTTACTTTATCTGTCAATCTATGTAAATGTATCTTATAACAGGTGTAGCATGGTGTATCTGAATTTGTTTGCAAACTGTTGCTGTAAATCAACTTTTATTCTCCCCTGATTCTGGCTGAATTTTAAATAAAGACGAACTACATCAATCCCTTGTTTATAACTGTACTATGCTGTCCGGTATCATCGTCAGGCACTAACTGAAGCCAAAAAAGAGAAAAAAAAACACAGACTTCCAAAATGAACACATAATGCCAAGGTATAAGCATTACTATTCACTTTTACTTTCCTGATTCTGTGGGCAAAGGAATCTGTAAAGCAGGCATGCACAGTCTGTTAAAATAATGTTAGTTCTGTTGCTTTTCTTTTTTTTTCTTTACTTACCTTGAGGTCGAGGCTCCACCCACCCCTGGAGACACAAAGGGTGCTGGGGTGGTAGAGTGGTGTGACTGCCTGTTGCTGTTCCTCAGCCTCTACTGCACTGGCACTATGACATGACTGCACTACTCTGTCTGCAGCAGAAATGAAATTGTACAGCTCCTCCACTCGGACTTGCTGCTTCTACTACTCCATCAAATATAACTCCAAAATTCAAAACAATCCAAGTCTCTGAGAGTCTGAGGAAACTGATGTCACCACGCACACCCCTGCATTTCATGACTTTGCAGGATATGCTGGCAATGTGTGATGATGTCAACCATCACTTTAAAATTGTAAATAAAAATTAAAAAAAAAATTGGGAATTGAAGGGGCCACTCAGAAACTAGTGGCTCCCTATTATTTTGGCCTTACAACTGGTAAATACTGAGGAATTTGGTATGGTTGAGAGGTATGCATACAGGGGAAGGAATGAGGTTTAAAAGAAGACCGGACTTAAATGAGTTATGCAATGTCTGACTGGAAATGATTGGTAGATTATAAGTGATGTATAATGTTTGCAACTGGGATGTAAATTTGCCTGTGTCCTAAGTGATAATTCAATAAAGGTGTTTAAAAACAAGAATGCTGTCCCTTACAGGACATGACACCCTGACCAACTCAACTTTTGCTTGTGTCCTGATTCCCACTGCATTCCTGAAACAAACCATAAACGTAACTTTTAAGAAAGTATAAAAAAACTGTACTAGAAAGTCATTAGATTTGAAAGGCTGAACTTTCATCATGCATCCACTGCCAGCAGGCATTCAACTGCAGAACAGTAAGCTCTTGAACTTTTGTACAAGAGAGAATGGTGAAACTTGATTCTGTGCTGCATTCCAGGAGCTGCATGACAGTGTTTTTAGAAAGATTGTGCTTTAAGCTTAACTATGTGTGTGTGTCGGGGTGGCATTAAACTACAGGAGGGCAGTCTTTCGATGACAGCAAGGAAAAAAAAAACAAAGGGCATTATTACTGAGAGATGGACATGCCAGTATATATTTGCTGCAGTATTATGGGAATAAAAATCGTGTAAGAAATGGCTGTTGGTGCTGAAGCTTATTCTTCATGTAAGAATGCAATTGCACCTACCAACCCCACATTCAGTACTGCAGATGTTTTTCGTGTTTCACTGTTGCAGTCATCACATTTGCATTATCCCTGCCAGGGTAGCCCTCAGCCTGCCCGAATACCAGAGGCTTAGTATTTCTGCGTCGGTTGCTGTTGCTTCAGGACTGACATCAATTCACTAGTAGTATAAAGTAAGGCAGCTGACGCCATTACATCAGTCTTTCTTGCCATTGAGCCCAAAGCAGAAGGAGTTTGCACGAGTGCCGGTCAGCCGCTACCTGAGTTTTTTCTACCCAATTGAAGCTGAAGTCTTTTAAAGCTAAGTACCCCATTGGGGATCCTTTTTTCTTCCACTAACTAATGTCAGAAAAAGTTAACAATTGTCTTGCCTGTGGAAAGTAAATACCACACTGAGACTTTCATTCTTACTGCGTCACTTGTTCAACGTGAGAACTATCCATCGTCGGGCCCTTATTGTAGCTAGATATTTTTGCTTACAGTCCTCGAACTCTGATATGGCTTCGGTAAGCCATCCGACAGCAGATCTTCTGAAAAAACATAAAGATAAAGACAGAGATAGACTGCACAGGTCCAAACCTACCAATGACACTCCTGTTAAGCTAGTTGTCAGTTCTCCAGTCTTCAGTGAAGTGCTTTCGCAGCCCCTGATGCCTGCTTCTGTGGATCTGCAGACCGCTACTGAGACCCTTTCGGATTCCGATATGCCGCAAACCTCTTCTTCGACTAAAGATCCTGCAGTCATCTCTACCTTGGATGGGTCCGGAGCCAGTAACCAGGCACCAGCTTCTGAGGAAGGCCTTCGCACTACCGATTCTAGACACAAACTGACATCTTCTTTTACAACTACCATTCTTTCGAAAACAACCGAGTTTCTTAGGCCCAGGGTACAAACCACACCCAAGAAACCGACGACCCAATTTCAGGAACCTGCTTCCTTGCCTCAGTCTCAAATGCTTAAAATGGCAGAAGACCTTATCATGCTGATTAGGGGAAGTCAAGCTACCCCCTCCAAAAGGAAAAGAGATCTGTCCCCTGTAGTTTTGTCTGAACAAGAATGTGATAACTCTGATACATCTGAATATGAAGACTTGCAACCCCTTTCTACTTATGAGGATTTTGATGCAGAGGATTCCATCCCTTCAGCCTCTCCCCCAGAGGATTTTTTTCTTTGGGGAAACCCTTCATACCTTAAGGGAGCATTTTCAATTGGAGAGTAAGGACTACTCTTAGTCTAAAAAGAGACTCAGGGAATTCTTAGATCTTTCACAGCACAGACCCCTGGCCATCCCCCCAGTCCTGGATGTTGTGGAGGATGTTTTCCTGGAATCCAGTTTGACTCCTGACACCCTATATCCTGCACCCAGAAAACCAGACAGGCACTACAGAGTCCCTGACTCACACAATTTTTTTTTAAAAATCCTACTGCTGACCCTGAGGTTATTTCTCAAGGGCCTAAAGGCACTAAAGCAACCTCTGCTAAGAATCCCACCCCCTCAGATAGGGAATCCTGAGCACTAGACAGATGGAGGAAAAATGTATACACCTCAGCTACTTTTGCTATAAGGGTAGTAAACTGTCAGTTCCATATGCTAAAATTTCAGCAACATACCCTGGAACTCCTCAAACAAAAAATGTCTTCCTTTCCTGCTTGTGCAGAATCTAAAGAGTTGCCAAGAGTTAATGCATTCTACAAGTCAAACAACTAAACACACATTTAAATAAAAAAGTGGTAAAAATGCCCAAAAGTAAACTATTAAACTGTGTAAAGGCACCAGAAACCAGCTGGTCCACTCAACAGGAAAGTTTATTCCAAAGCACAAAGCTGGTTTCTGATGCCTTTACACATTTTAACTAAACACAGCTTGTACTGTGGTTTTGACACCCTAGAAGCTTCTTGCAGGGCAGCAGTCACTGGATCTGTCATTAGAAGGCATGCATGTCTTAAGGAACAGCCCTTGCCAGACCATGTCAAATCTAAATTGTTGGATGCCCTCTTGCACAAAGACAACGTATTCGGCACCGAAGCAGAAGAGGTCATAAAAAAGTTGGAAGAAAAAGCAAAATCTATGCAGACAGTTAAGAACTTTTTACAGGTCCAGCCACACAGGTTCAGCAGACATTGTTCCACCAAACACTGGTCCTTTCCTGCACCCACAAAGCCAGATTAGCCCAGACCCCAGGGAACCAGACCCCCCAGACAGCAGCCACAGGGAATGCAGAGATCTAAGTAGTGGACTACCTCCACTTCTAAACCAGGGAGTTCTAAGCCACACCCTTATGGTAAGAACTCACAATGACTCACCTCCACCCCCTTCCTCTGCCCACCTTCACTCACCCCTAGGAGGAAAACTCTCCTTTCACACAAACACCTGGGCCACCATTACCAATGACTGCTAGGTTTTCATCATAGTGTCCCAGGGATACAAATTTTCTTTCCACACCCTTCCAACCCCAAAAGGGTTCTCAGATCTACCTCCAAACCAGTGGGCAGAGGCACAAAAGCAAGTCCTTTCCCTATGAGGACAGTTGAGCATATTCCTGCAGAACAGATAGGCCAAGGTTTCTACCCCAGACTTTTTCTGGTACCCAGGAAAGGGGGCACCTGGTGCCCCATCTCCAATCTATCCATTCTAAACACCTTCCTGGTGATCCCAAAATTCAAAATGCTCACCATCCAGCAGCTGCTGCCCATGATCTCCAAGGATGCTTGTCTAGCCACCCTGGATCTAAAAGAGGCCTACCTCCACATTCCTATCAGGGAATCATGCAGGAAATATCTCTGTTTCAGGGCAGGATCTCAGCACTTTCAGTTGTCTGCACTTCCCTTTGGCTTATCTACTGCTCCCAGAATTTTCACAAAATGTCTGGCTCCGGCCATTGCCTTTTGCAGACAAATGAATATCCAGATTTACCCCTACTTAGATGACTGCCTAATTCAGGCAGACAGCCAGGAAAAGCTGCTCAAGCACCTGGCCTTTGTAAAGTCCCTACTAACCTCCTTAGGGTACACTATCAATGAAAAGAAATCCAAACAGATGCTCACCCAAAGGATTATATTCCTGGGAGCAAGTCTGGACACAGCATCCCAGATGGCATTCCTTACACCAGAAAAGCAAATTTTCCTGACAGCCTACTTCTTTCAACTAGCCGCCAGACCCAGCTATCTGCAAGGAAAATTCTGCAAGCTCTGGGGTTCATGACATCTTGCATATTACTCATTCCATATGCCAGACTGCATATGAGGAATCATCAATGGTACCTAAAAAGGCTTTGGTGTCAACACTCTCAAGATTTGGAGACTCTTATACCTATAATTCCTTGCCTCAAAAAAGATTTTCTTTGGTGGGCAACAGCATGCTCTCACAACAAGGTACTACCTTTTTCATCACCCCCTGCCACCCAGACCCTCACCACAGATGCATCAGACTATGCTTGGGGTGCACACCCAGACAGCAGGTGCATACAGAGCCAATGGAGCTGGCAGCAAATCCATCTGCACATTAACCAAAAAGAGATGGTGGCTGTCCTGCATGCCTTGATAGCTTTCAAGCCCCTTCTCTCCCCAGGGGCTCTCCTTATCAAAACAGACAACACCACTGGGATGTGGTATATCAATAAGCATGGAGGGACTCACTCTTACCCTCTATGCAGGCTGGCCATGACCCTTTAGCACACAGGCTATGCCATGCAACTCCACCTGCTAGCACAATTTCTACCAGGTTCTCTCAACTCTCTGGCAGACCAATTAAGCAGAAATCTTCTCTACCCACACGAGTGACAACTCAACAGAAAAACCTTCACCCTAATAACTCAGAAATAGGGCACCCTGAAGGTCGACTTCTTTGCCTCCCACACCAATCATCACCTCAGCAAATTCTGCACCAGGGAGTATCACTGCATGGCTTGGAAAGTGGATGCCCTCTCCTTCCCCTGGGTCAATCTATCAGTATATGCCTTTCCTCCTCTACCTCTCATCCCCAGAGTGCTGTTCAAGATAAAGGAGGAAAAACCAAGGGCAATCCTTATAGCTCCAGACTGGCCTCACCAGCACTGGTAACCCTTGCTGCGCAACATGTCCCCACTGTGACCATGGCATTCCAAACCTCCTGACCCAGTGGGTAGGGGAATTCATGCATCCCCAATTGCAGACACTCAGTTTGGCAGCTTGGCTTATTCCCTAACCCACCATCAATCTGCCAACCTCAGTAAACAGGTTCTAGATGTTATACACGAGGTCTTATGCTCTAGCACTAGAAAGTTTTATGCTGACAAATGGAAAGGTTCTGCACCTGAATTCAGGCTAAGGGAGCCAGCATGGCACAGCCCTCCCTCCCTCTCATCCTGGATTACTTAGCTGACCTGCTACACAGTGGCCTCTCTTTTTCCTCTATTAAAATTCATGCCTCTGTTATCTCTGCTTATTTTTCTACTGAGCAGCCCCTTTTCTCACACCCTTTGATCAAACAGTTCATAAGAGAGGCTAACAACTTGAGAGCACCCAGAAGAGCACCAACCCCAGCTTGGGACCTTAACTTTTTGTTGGCGAAGCTCACCCTGCTCCCCTTTGAACCAGCTTCTTGTGCTAAAATTTCTCTCCTGGAAGACAGACAGAAGAGTCTCCGAGCTGCAAGCACTTATGGCTGTGGAACCCTTCATCATCTTCCATGCTGACAGGGTATACCTCAGGACTAATCCATCCTTCATGCCCAAAGTAGTGTCTAATGTGGCTCTCAACCAATCCATTCATTTGCTCACCCTTTTTCCTAATCCCCAGAACAAGGGGGAAAGGATCCCGCACTCTCTAAATGTGCAAAGACAGCTCAGATTCTATCTATTATTTTATTTTATTTTATTTTGCATTTGTTAACTGAGTTGGTCCAACTGGGAAAGAATTTACCCTTTTTCAGTGAAGACCCGAGGGGAAAAGTCCCAAACAGACATACAAGTAGAGACAAGTTTACAATAATACAGAACAAAACAATGTCATGAATACAATGGATAAGAAAAAAATAAATAAATAATGTACTCAATGGAATTAAGATACAAAAAGTATAATAATAAGGGTGTAAAAGGAAAAACAACAATAATAAATTAAGAGGAATGCCTCACAGTAAGATGCTGTCCGGTTCGATTCTCAGCTAGAGCGTCTTCTGCGTGGATACATGCGTGAATGGGTGTACCTTCGTTGAAGGTTGTGCATCAGGCCTGGCAAGCCAGTATGTAAAAATCAACTGCCAGTCATTAGCGGACCGGAGTTCCGCTGTGGCGACCCCTAACCGGGAAAAGCCGAAAGACACAAACAAACAAACAAATTAGATCAGAGGCAAGAAGGAAAAATTGTGTAAGTGCAGGGGGCCTAGGATCTGAGGAAGAAACTAGTGCAGGAGGAAAAAAAAGAGAAACGTGTATGTACAAGGGACCTCAGATCAGAGGAAGGGATGGTACAGAAGAAGAAAGGAGTAGAGGAGGGATGTAGTGATCTAGAGGGAGGGTGTAAAAGGGAGAGCATATAGATATAGTAAGTTATAGAAATAGGAAAGGTCTTATACATCAGACTAAGTGGTAAAGTGAGAATAGGGAGAGGGAGGGGATAAGTATGGTGGTTACAGGTACATATAGGGTTGTTATGGAGATACAGTATCAGGTCATGTTTGAAGTTAGAAAGGGAGGCATGGCTTCTGATTTGGAGTGGAAGATTGTTCCAGATAAGGGAAATGGAGTGTTTATAGAGTATTTTACCTATGTTCTTATTGGGTCTATAGACTTGTAGTAAGTGTTTATCGGAGCTGTGCAGGGAACGGATCTAGACAGGACTAAATCCTTCAGAAAGTCTGATCAATTGCTGGTTAGCTTTGCTACTAGAACAGAAGGCAAAACCATCTCCAAACAAACCATTTCCAAATGGATAGCACATTGCATCCATTTCTTCTACAAACAACATGGAAAGCCACCCCCCCAAGGGGGTCAGAACTCACTCCACCAGGGCAGCTTCCACCTCTGCAGCTTTCCTCAGAGGAGTCCCTACCAGGGACATCCTGGAGGCTGCCATCTGGACATCTGTTCACACTTTTACCAAACATTACCACCAGCCTATCTTCTCCAAATCCAGGGCAGGGTTTGCCTCTGCAGTCTTGCAGGGCATCCTAGCCAGCCCACAGTTTCCTTGACTGCCTCCACCCATTTCCTCAGCTTTGGGAATCAACCCAAATTTGAAGACTGCAACAGTGAAACATGAAGAACATAATACAGTTGTGTACACTTACCATAAATGTAGATGTTCGAGTGTATTCACTGTTGCAGTCCTGGTTTCCCTCCCTCCATCCCCTCTTCTTTTTCTCTCTCCTTACAAGGGACATATTGGTATTTACTTTCTTCTGGTGGGGTTCTTCCACCAGAACCTGGCTCCTATTTGGGGGCTCCTGACATGTTAGGGCAAGAAACACTGATGTAGTGGCGTCGGCTGCCTTACTTTATACTACTGATGACCTGACATCAGTCCTGAAGCGACAGTAACCGACGCAGCAATACCAAGACTCTGGTATTCGGGCCAGCAGAGGGCTACCCTGGCAGGGATAACCCAAATGTGATGACTACAACAGTGAATACACTCAAACATCTACATTTATGGTAAGTGTATACAACTGTACTTTGCTGATGTCGCTGACACACCCCCATCAATCCTATGAAGAATACTGGGTAAGAGATGAAAGGAAAGCTGCATAAAAGAACTATGAGGCCAGCTGAATTTCACACCTTTATCCCCTTCCTTCTTGGCTATGATAATTGAACATTTGTTACCCATTAACTAGAAAATACTAAGCATGCAAAAGCTTGATGAGCTGCAAAGAAATGCATACAGTGACTATGCCTCCTGATCTCCTTGTTAGCAGAGGAGCCTGTAGGATTATCTGCAGGAGGTGCAAGCCCTGCACCCCCTCCCACTCAGTTCCCCCACACACATACACAGCAATTCCAGTGTCCTGCTACTTGGATATTTCTCCCCAGTTGCCATAAACACTGTTCAAAACTCTCAGTGTGCATACTGCTTTGTGATTTACTTCTAAAATGGTTACATATACTTGAATTTAATTTACAACTTTTATTTCAAATTTTATAGCACAAACACTGAGACATTTACTAAACAAAGCAATAGTCTTACACTGAAAAAAAAGACTTAGAATTAAAATGTTTCTACCTTTGAAACTCACATTCACTGAAACAGCATTGAAACTCACATTCAAAGAAAATGCATCTGGCCAGTGGCAGGTTGTTTACTTTTGGGCTGTTTCCAAATCATAGGCACCTTGCACACATTTTTAGGACCACACAAAAGTTCGTTGATTCTCTTTCCTGATTGCAGTAATTATAATATATAATTGAATTATACCCTTTGCATAATACAGCACCACTTGTTAGATAATGTTTTAAATTTATAGTTTTGAACATTTTTCCAGTAAGCAATGAAACACAACATATGAACCAATAATGACAAACTGCCCAATTCAGAACATTTCAGCAATTAAAGGCCACTCAGTCTTTTGTCATTACAATCCACCAATATCAGTCAGTATGCACTATCTCTGCAGAAGTAAAAGTCATCTGAATAATTCCACATTAAAGAGATCTGAAACTAATGAAGAGGTTGCCGCTAGAAAACAACTTTATAGTTCAGTGTTTCATCTACAAATTCAGTGCCTGCTGCCCTCGAAGAATAAATTGCCTATATTACATAAAAAAATGGTGAGCTAGTATATTGCAATAGGGAATTGATGGCAAGCTGGAAAACAGGTTCATAGTTACTAAGCATCTCATCCAAAGGAGGACATACTCAGGACTGCAGCACCCCACCCCCTTAAAATAAAAATCTACATGCTGTGGGGGTAGAATCTACAGCCCTTAATGTACAAGTATGCTACTTGCTGTGCTACTAACACTGCTTTAATATTCTATACTGCAATAGTGATACCATTTGCTAAATAAAATGGTTGCACATTTTAAGCAGACTTATGAGCAGCAGTTAACTTCTCTTCCCTTGAAGCTCACAATTCATTGAAAATGCACTTGAAAATATATTTCACCTGCTAAATCTAACTAGAGAGAGAGAGCATTTCACTCTCTCTCACACACCTCAATACCTTAGTGCAAGAAATCTGGACAAAGCCTGTCAAAGGAAAAAACTTCAAAGACCAATACACATAAGGTTCAGTTAAGGTACATTTAATAACTTGCTGCAAGGAGACAAAAACATGCAAATACAGGATTCTGCCTAACTACTAATAGGAAGTATGCTATTCTTATACTGTTCTACAAGACATTGCCTTCTATGGCTGACATAATCAAACACAACTTTCAGTATTGTTTTACAGCAGATGTTACTCAGATTTTCTGCTGACACGACTGGATTTATGAAAAACATTTTGAGAAAAACAACCTGGCCTTGGTGGGCCCTAGCCTATTACAAACTTCTATTGTGTAGTTCTAATACATGGGTTACATTTCAAGGTACTTTTCTAACTTGGACACAAGCAAATACTGATTGCAGTTCATATTTTCAAGCAGTCTTTGTTCTGATTATCTATAGCTTCTGCAGCTGTGTGTTTTCTCACAGCACAAGCGGAACTCCTTGTCTAAGTCTCATAACATTAATATTGTTCTATTCATTATTTTCCTGACACAAGCAGAACTTATCTTCTTTCCTGTAAATTTCCAAAGCATAAGCAATAGCTGAGCATATTTCAAGACAATACAAGGTTAGAAAGCTTCTGCAATTCGTACAGATTTTATGCAGTGTGAAATAGAATAAATGTGTTAACCCTTTTCAAGCCTTAATGCACTAAGCATATTACTAATACATACACTAATACATATTTTTCTGACATCCCCCCCCCCCTTTTAATACTTTTATTCTACTTTCAAAATAAGCATAAACAGTTTTTTTCTTCTCCTAACCTCTTCCTACTCAGGATTTGCAGTAAAGAGAGTCATTCAGTTTAAACTTATGAAAGCATTTCAGTTTTTCAATAGTTCTTCAAACTCAGCACTTTGATATAAGGTTTCAGAAACTGACATGTCTATAAGGTCTTTAATCAGTCTTTTCATGCAGGGGATGCCACAGCAAACACATACTCCCAATAGGAGCATTCCTACACAAATGGTAATCAGGATGTTCATTAGGATGGTACCCCACCCCCCAAACCATTTCTGGTAAAAGTCCATCAGTGGGTTTGGTCCTGGTTTGGTCATGGCTGACACTTGCTGAATTACCTCAAAGTGATTGTCTATCTCGTGTTTATGGTCAGGAATATACGAACAGCACTCCTCTTGGATTAAAGTGCAAGTACCACCTCTCGCCGCTAGGGTGAAGTCGAGAGCCATGCGGTTTTGAAGCACTACAGTTCTCATGGCATTCAGTTCATCAGTCACCAATTCGAGAGCGGAAAAAGTTGCATTGCTCATTACTTCGAGAAGTTTTGACAGTTTTCTCAGCTCCCAGATTGATTTCACTGCTCCATATGCTGGTAATATGCCTGCCCATAATATAACACTATCACTCAAGTCCATGTGTGTCAGTCCATTGCCTATAGAATGATGGTTTTTCCAACGCGCATCGATTTGCCCCACTGGATTCACAGATTTCTTGATGACTTCTTGGACATTCCGAATTTTTCCTCGAGGCAAAACTGCACTGTGTCATATGGCCGGAACCAGGTAGTCCAAAAAACAACTGCCGGACCAATTCTCAGGTAACCACTTGTATGCCTTTCTGCCACATATGAAATAACAGTCCTCTACTTTAGTAGTAACTTTGCTATGAATATACACTTGCCCTGCGCATGAAACATTTTTCTATCAATTATAGACAGTTGTTTATAAAGAACAGAATTATGTTTTACTTCATCAATTATTTTGTGCATCAATTCAAGAAATGAATCATAGTTTGTATTACAATAAGAACCTGCATTGTTAGCTTTAGTGTAACATTTATAAGGAACAGTCACATTGCAATTGCTCCAACCCACCTGAACAGTATCATTTTTATAAAAACACACAGTTCCCTTTTGTGGAACGGACAAGTGCATTGCTATTTTATCTTGTGATGTAATGGTTGAGGTATCATAAATCAAGTTTTCCCAGGTCTCGTTGACTGCTAGGGGGACTGCAGTCATTAATAACACCCTGTATGCTGTCGGCAAAGCTGTGCAAATCCAGCAATTCGAAACATTGAAAGTCTCAGCATACACATATTTAATTGCCTGGTAAGTGTTGAAGTTTGGTGCCAGTTTATGAGTAATGCTTCACGTTTATTCAGCTCAGTTTGTGTGGTTGGAAAAAGGAATGGTCACAACAAAAAGATTATTGTCACTAGTACAGTTAACGGGATGATTATGCAATACTTCTGAGGAAATGGTTATTCTGCATTCCTGTTTGTTCTGGATTCTATCATTTTTGCTCTTGACATGTGCCAAGATTTTTGTCCAGTTCAAAGTTCTTGACTAGTTTGCAGTGCGTCAGGTGGATCCATGAGGCACGCTCTGCGATCTTGACTGTAGTGGGTGTTGACAGACGCACTTGATATGGACCTTCCCACTTTGGTGATGTCCAATTCTTCTTCTTTATTGTCTTCACCCAGATCCAGGTACCTGGTGCCACTACCACTTCTGATGGTCTGGTTTGTTCTTTATCTGAAACAGAATTTGACTGCAACAGATGTTTAGAATTCAGCAAATTTCTCATATACTCTGCTAGTGTGCAGTCGACTTCCTGTTCTTCAGGCATGAGAGGTTTCCACTGAGGTATATAATAAGCCCTTCCAAATAGTTTTTGAAAAGGAGTCAATCCTTTTGCATTTGGAACAGTTCTCATGCTCAACAGTGCCAGGGGCAGACAGTACACCCAATTTCTCTGTGTTTCTTCTATTAACTTCCTTAGCTTACTCTTTTAAATCCCATTATGCCTCTCTACTATCCCTGCAGATTGCAGATGATATGCACAATGATTTTTTAAAGAAATACCAAAATGTTTACTTAACTGTTGTATGGTTTGGTTCACAAAGTGTGTACCGTTGTCACTGTAGATCCTTTCCGGAATGCCGAATCTAGGGATGATTTCTTTAACGAGAATTTTTGCTATGGTAGCCGCATCTGGATTTTTAGTCGGAAAGGCTTCCACCCATCTGGAAAATATATCTACAATGGCAAGACAATACTTCTTATTTTCACATTTGTTCAATTCTATGAAATCCATACAGATAGTATGAAACGGATATGGTGGTGTAGGGAAACTCCATTGCTTGGGCTTTAACGCCCCTTGTGCATGATGTTTATTACAAACATGGCACATTAAACAAAATTTTTTAGAGTAGTTTAAGAATCCATATGTCGTGAACACTCGGTTCACCAGCTGTACCATTCCCCCCTGTTGAGACATGGCATTGCCCATGGCTCAACAAAGCTGCATATCTAAACAAATTAGATGGTAATATCGGTTTCCCTTCTTTAGAGATGTACAGCCCCTTTTTGAGGATTGCTCCTCGTTTTACCCATCTTCGTTTTTCCGCCTGCGTATGTCTGCATTGTCTTTAGTATTTCTAAGTCTAAAATCTCAGAGGGTTGTAATTCCTCATTCAAAAGAAATACTTCTGAAGCTGCCTGTTTTGCAGCTGTATCAGCTCTCGCATTACCTTTTGAAATCCTATCCTGTTGCTTGGTATGAGCTGTGCATTTACAAATAGCTACTTTCTGAGGTAACTGAATAGATTCTAAAAGATCTAAAATAAACTGTGCATGATTGATTGGTTTGCCAGTAGATGTTATCATTCCTCGATTTTTCCACTGTTGCGCAAAAACATGTACAGTAGAAAAAGCGTACTGGCTGTCAGTAAAAATGTTCACACATTTACCCTTTGCTAAGGTACATGCCCGTGTCAAGGCAATCAATTCTGCTGCCTGTGCAGATAAATTGTGTGGTAAGGGTTTCGCTTCTATAATCTCAGTATCAGAAACTACTGCATATCCTACTAGGTTCTGTCCTGCAGGACCCCTTTTGCACAAGCCATCCACGTAGTATGTCACCTCGGCATCATCCAAGGGGACATCCGTAAGATCTTTTCTAGGCAGTGTCTTTTGCTCAATTGCCTGCAGGCAGCTGTGCGGTGTGCCATCTACAGGGGCTGGGAGCAAGGTAGAAGGGTTCAAAGTCGTGCATCGTTCAATTGTCATATGAGGTTGGTTCAACAATATAGTCATACAGGAAAGATGTCTAGCAGGGGAAATATATGCTACCTTCTCTTGCAGTAAAATAATCGCGACTGCATGAGGCACTCTCAATGTGAGAGGGTGGAACAAAACTACTGAGTCCGAAGCCTGTACTGCCATTGCAGCTGCAACTACTGCTTGTACACAGTGGGGTAAAGATCGTGCCACTGGGTCTAGTTGTGATGAATAATAAATATAGGGCGTTGCTTGTCCCCATGCTGCTGTGTTAACACTGATGTCATATAACCTTGCTTACAATCTACAGTTTGGACAAAACGTTTATGATAGTTTGGTAAGCCCAAAACTAATGAGGACGCTATTAACTGTTTCAGTTTGCAGAAAGCAGATTCTGCTTCTGGTGTCCATTGTAACAAATCCTGTGCTGCCATAGGCTTTTTATTTATCAAGTTAGTCAGCGGTGCAGATTCCAAGGCATAGTTTGGAATCCAGCTCCGGCAAAAATTAGTCGTACCCAGGAAGGACATCATTTCCTTCTTGGTAGTGGGTTTTGGTGCTTGTAAAATCGCTACTTTTCTGTCCTCATCTAATGTCCTGCCCTCTTTGGATATTACATATCCTAGGTATTTAACTTGTTTTTTCCAAAGCTGCAGTTTATTTTTGTTTACTTTATGTCCTTCAGTGGCTAAAATTGTAATAGCGCTATGGTATCTTCTTTGCAATCTTGCTGGGTGGGGGCCGCCAGCAGGATATCATCAACATAAAGTAAAATCTGACTACCGCTTGGTGGGGTAAATCCCGCCAAGTTGCTTGCCATTTCTTGTGAGAATATTGTCGGACTTTCACAATATCCATGTGGTAGTCGCGTGTATGTATACCTTTTCTCCTGAAATGTGAACGCAAACCAGTATTGGCTGTCAGGGTGTATCGGTATCCAAAAGAACGCATTGCTGATATCTACCACAGAAAAATATTTCTGTTGAGGTTTTAAATCATTCAACAGAGTGTGTGCGTCTGGCACCGTAGGTGCCCTTGGTATTACTGCGTCATTTACAGCTTGTAAATCTTGGACCATACGCCACTCTACATTCACTTTCTTAACAGGAAATAAGGGTGCGTTACATGGTGAATCAGGAGATTCCACCAGCACCCCTTCCTTAAGTAAAGCTGCTATAATAGGTTTGATTCATACCTCTGCATGCTTTCTTAAGGGATACTGTCTTTTCTGTGGTCTAAATGCTGATTTTGGCGTGATAGTAACTGGCCCTGTTGTACGAATAAGATCTACATCTGACTTTCCTGTTGACCAGAGAGTTTCTGGTATATTCTGTAAGGCATTCTTTTCCTCCTTCAATAGGAGTGCTAATCAGCTGTCCTTGCTAGACTGCAAGTGTACAGCTGGGTGGGTCTGAGTTATCCAATTCAACTTCTGCCTTTGTATTCCTTGTTCTGACAGTTCTAAATCTGTCTGCTTTTCCCATCTCGTGACTTTTTCTCCTAGGTCTACCCATTTTACATTCTTGTCCTTAGTTAAGCTAACGTGTGGTAATCAATTAGATTTATAGAGTGCAAAGAACTCCTGGGGCAATGAACAGCTGGCTACACTGTTCCCTTTCATGTCCCAGTACAGATTACGTAATATCAATCTGTTCACACAATTTCTAAACAATTCTTGCTCATATTCCTTATCAGGTCCTGGTGTATTACAATAATACAGAGTACAGTGCAACAAATGCTGATGGCTACGTTCATCAACTCTTTGGTCACTGCCCCTGGACCAGTCGTAACCAAGTCCTGGCTGTACCAATAAAACATTTCACCCTCCAATTGCACTGCAAAGGTATTAATTTGTCACTGTGCTTCCATACCCTGCATAGTCGGAACTACTGCTATACCAAATAGCTGCATAAGGTCTCTGCCCAAGAGGTTTACTGGGCATTTTGCAGAAACAACAATTTTGCTTTTCTGAGTCAATCCTGAAACAGGATCAGTTATTACAATATTATGGGAGAGGGGCTCCCGATACAGCTGTCCATTAGCTGCTTTCACTAGTATGTAATCAGGTGACTCTGAGTTTTCTGGCAGTTTGGAGGGATGTATCAGGGTCCATGATGCCCCTGAGTCACACAAGAATTTGACTTCCCTCCCTTCTACCAGGAGTGTAACTTCTGGTTTTGTATCCGCTAAATAGAGCTCTAAGCTCAATAAAGCTAAATCCAATATTATTTTCTTCATTATCCGTAACTTCCTGCACCTCGTCTATTTCTTCTGTCACATCCACTACTCCCTCTATCACATTCTCATTTGTCCTTTCTCTGCTATCCCCTTCTAGTGATTCTTGACTATCATATAGTCAGTCCTCACCCTCCTTGTCTTCTGTGGTTGCCTTCTTGTTTTTCTTGCAATCCCTTGCCAAGTGTCCCTTTTTACCACATTTGAAACATTCACCCCTTTTATTTCGCCCTTCAAAGTCCTCTGATCGCTGATCAGATTGTTTGTTTCCCTGGGCATTTCTCTTGCCCCTTTTCTCAGACTGTACTACATAAACTTCTGCTCCATCTTCTACAGAAAATACTTGGGCTTTCTTTTTCTTTTTGCTATTAAAATGCCTTTCGGCATGCCTAGCATATTCAAGTAGTGAATGTAACCTGCTTGTACGATGATCTACCATGTGCTTTGTAATAAAACTGCTTATGGGTGCAATGCTGCCTTTCAAAAATGCATTCTTTAACTGCTGCTCACATGGGGAATCTTGTGTCTGATCTTCAGGAACCTGCATTCCACAATGGTTATTAAAATATTCTAACAGTCTGGCATAATACCTGTCAATAGTTTCACCTTCTTGTTGGATGCATTGATTAATGCAAGTCCAGTCTGCCCTAGGCTTCCATTTCTCAGAGATGCGGTCTGTAAGACCTTTCACTCTGTTGTCTAGCTCTGCGCTGCTATGTGGGAGGGGTCTGAGCGCAGCGTCACGGGGATTCCAGTTGCTACTGATCATGTGCCAATCTGGTCCCACAATTTGTCTGACTACTTTTTCTACCTCTTCTCCATTTAAATTATAACTCAGCCTCATTCCTTGTAAATCTTCTAAGAACTTTCTAAAATTAACTTTTGGATGGGGAATTCCCTCAGTGGCTTTCTGGATGTCTTCCGGAGTCCAGGGTCTATACACTTGAATAGTTGGGTCCTGACCTTCTTGCCCTGCCTGAGGATTAGGCACTTCTATGAGTGGGCATATTTCTTCTTCACTCATAGATCGTGAATTTCTACCCATTTGATATAATTCAATGTCCCCTTTTTAATTACCTGCCCGTGTTTGAGACCTGGTCTAGATGGGATCTCTAACAAACGGTTTTGCTTTTGTAGTGTCTCTATTTACGGTAACAGCAGGATATCGTGGGGGTGGACTAACTTGTTTACTTGCTTCATATTCTGGTAAGGGAGGCAGAGGGGCCGATGCTATTACTAAGTTATTGTCCTCCTTATCTAAAAACATTGCTTTTGAATTATTGCTTTTTTGTTCCCTACGGTTTACTTCCTCAATCCACCTGTGTGCCTAAGGAATTCCTAACTGGCGCTGCTTTTTTACCCAACCTTTAGAATCAGTTTTAAGCTGTTTGACAAGTTTGATAAGTGAGGATTTTTCTAATGTATCATCAAATTCATACTTATTAACCCATTTTGAGTAGTATTTAATATTATCAGCACGCTGTGACTGCATGTATTTAGTGTCTTCGGTTAACAGCGGATTTTGGGGTCTTTTTGTGCAATTATTACCCATTTTGTTCTAACCTTTTAATCGTTATGTAACTCCTTATTTTTAACGTGGTACCATGGATTTTGTTATAGTCTCTTCAGAATGACTGCCTACCTGCTCTGTTTCCCTGATCTATGACAAGACAGTAATCTTTTCTGTCCCTGACTTGTAAAAAATACAGTCCTGACAAAAACAATGCAAATCTAGTCCCTGATCTAAAACAGAAAAAAGGTAGATTCACCTTACCTGAGCCTTCATGATTGATCACCTGGTTTGTAAAAAACCCGTCCTTCAGTCGCAGATCAGAAAGTGGCTGGCCTCTTTTGCATGACAATTCAGTCGGAGGACTTTTCAAATAAGAAGAACCGATGTGGTTTCTTCCCCATACGGTTTCAAGCCACCTGGCCTGTCTGATCCGAGGTGAAGTGAGGGTTTCCTCTGTCAAAGGAAAAAACTTCAAAGACCAATACACGTAAGGTTCAGTTAAGGTGCATTTAATAACTTGCTGCAAAGAGACAAAAACATGCAAATGCAGGATTTTGCCTAACTACTAACAGGATTGAAAAATTATATGGAGCTGCTTACTGCTTGGTGTGATGGATTTGAAGTCTTCTTAAGACACTCAGTCTTGATGGCTGGATTCTGCTAAAATTCAAAGTCTGGTTATATTTGCATTTACAGTCTGTTGCATATAGAAACTTGCAGAATATACACTGATCACATATTACTAAACTCTGTTTCTGCATTTAAGCAAGCTTTTTCTTTCAGCATATCTCCCTCTCTCCCTTATATTCATAATATCTAACAAGGATGTATGCTATTCTTATACTGTTCTACAAGACATTACCTTCTATGGCTGACGTAATCAAACACAACTTTCAGTATTGTTTTACAGCAGATGTTACTCAGATTTTCTGCTGACACGAATGGATTTATGAAAAACATTTTGAGAAAAACAACCTGGCCTTGGTGGGCCCTAGCCCGTTACAAACTTCTATTGTATAGTTCTAATACATGTCTTAAATTTCAAGGTACTTTTCTAACTTGGACACAAGCAAATACTGATTGCAGTTCATATTTTCAAGCAGTCTTTGTTCTGATTATCTATAGCTTCTGCAGCTGTGTGTTTTCTCACAGCACAAGCGGAACACCTTGTCTAAGTCTCATAACATTAATATTGTTCTATTCATTATTTTCCTGACACAAGCAGAACTTATCTGCTTTCCTGTAATTTTCCAAAGCATAAGCAATAGCTGAGCATATTTCAAGACAATACAAGGTTAGAAAGCTTCTGCAATTCATACAGATTTTATGCAGTGTGAAATAGAATAAATGTGTTAACCCTTTTCAAGCCTTAAATGCACTAAGCATATTACTAATACATACACTAATATATATTTTTCTGACAAAGCCTAAAATAAATGGAGACAGATTAGAAATATTGCTCTCATAAACTTAGCAAATTGCTAGAAAAACAGGATTTGTGTCAATATGCATTTTTCTAAAGGATATTATGTATAAAACTCAAATGTCTGTCATTATTTAGAAAGTTCAATCCTTTTTAGGAGGAATATCGGGCAAAAATCTAGACATTCTGCAAAAACCTGGACAGCTGAGGGGTATGCTACCTCCTTTTTATACACACACACACACACACACACACACACACACACACACACACACACACACACACACACACACACACACACACACACACACACACACACACACACACACACACACACAAACCCCATACCTCTCAATCTCTTAGCACAAGAAATCTGGACAAAGCCTGTTATAATGCTGGGGACAAAGGCCCGAAACTAGGGACATATTTAAAAAGTTGCTAGAATAACAGGATTTGTGTTAAAATGCATTTTTCTGAAGGATATGAAGTCTGAAACTCAAATTTATGTCATTATTTAGTCATTGTAATCCTTAGCCCATCCCAGTGATTTGTCAAAAAACAAAAATAGAATTTTTATGAGGAACACACCAAAAATATACGGCAAAAATCTGGACATTCTGTGAAAATCTGTACAGTTGAGAGGTATGAGTCAGACACATACACCCCCTACCTCCTTAGAAAGTGGATAGAACAACAAGTTTTGCATTAGTATACATTTTCTGAAGGATATGAAGTCTAAAGCTCAAATGTCTGCCATTATTTTTTGACTTCAGTCCTCAATGATTTGCCAGGAAAATACAATTTTATGAGAAACAAACCAAAAATATGAGGCAAAAGTCTTGATAATTGTGAGGTATGAACCCCCCTCTTACACAATGAACTATGTTCATCTTACTTACACACACACGCGCACACACACACACACACACACACACACACACACACACACACACACACACACACACACACACACACACACAGCTGAAAAAAGGTCCTTTTGGCTTGCTAACTTCTCCTGAAATGTTATTTTTGTTCTGATAGAAATCAGATTTGAGAAGGGCAGAGGTACATACAAATCACAAATTTGATCAGGTAGATAAGGATGAATTTATGATAGCCACCTTGTAGTTAGAGAAATGGAGACCACAGTGACTTGGAGGTAGATTTTATTTATTTTTGTTTTTTATTTGCAGTTTGTTAACCGGGAAAGTCCATTGGGCCAAAATAAGCCCGTTTTCAATGGAGGCCCGGGGAGATAAGCTCCATATACAATTATTACAAAGCTAATATCAACAAAGTTAATTACAATACAATTTTCAAAACTACAAAAAACACAGTAATATAGAAGACAGAATAATAAGATTTGAGCAGGGTGTTGTAACAAAGCATTGAATGAAATTAAAACAAACATTTTGAAGTACATAAGTACAATTTGGAGTTCAGGCATTTATGTACTCAAAGTTTCATGAGGTGAGAGGGAGGAAGAATTAGAGCTAGAGAGTACTACAGTGAAAGATGAATAGGCTAAGTTATGAGAAAGGAAAAAGGGAGAGGGAGTGGAAATGAAATGAAGGGAGAAACTAGGGTGAGTTATGAGAAAGGAAAAAAGGGAGAGGGAGTGGAAATGAAATGAAGGGAGTCACTGGGGTGAGTTTTGAGAAAGGATGTAAGGGAGAGGGAATGGAAATCGAATGAAGGGAGTCACTAGGGTGAGTTATGAGAAAGGAGGAATCAGAGATGGAGTGGAAATGAAATGAAGGGAGTCACTAGGGTGAGTTATGAGAAAGGAAAAAAGGGAGAGGAAGTGGAAATGAAATGAAGGGGTCATTAGGGTGAGTTATGAGAAAGTAAAAAAGGGAGAGGTAGTGGAAATGGAATGAAGGGAGTCACTAGGGTGAATTGTGAGAAAGGAGAAAAGGAAGAGGGAGTGGAAATGAAATGAAGGGAGTCACTAAGGTGAGTTATGAGAAAGGAAGAAAGGGAGAGGGAGTGGAAATGGAATGAAGAGAGTCACTAGGGTGAGTTATGAGAAAGGAGATATATTAATAATCTGTTCCCACAATATACATCAGGGATCACTACTGCCCTACCTGCCATATGTTTTACAGCTATTCTTCCTGTTTCCTGATTATAAGAACCTGCAGCAGTGCCCTTCTGGACTCTGGCATCTTTCTACATAGGTTCATTGTCATATACTAGGCTAATGTCCACCAGGGCCTTTATAAACCTAGTTGTGCAATGCAAACCAGTTGTGCCTCTATGTAACATGGGTGTTTATTAGAAGAGGTATGCTAGTTAGGAAGTTTTTAGAGGTTATGTGTGGGGGGGTTATGTTAGTTTAGATATTACTGTCTGCCTCTGTCTATCAGATACAATGGGGGGGGGGGTGGAACCATACCCGAGGTGAAGTTTTAAATTTCCCATACATTGGTCAAGGTTACACTTAAATAGGTTATGGATGGTCTCTGCATCACATGGATGGGGATCATTTCCTGCATCCTTGTGGCCTGTGAGAACAAATTGGTAACAGCTGTTCATCATATATTGTAGTGGATTCTTTATAATCATCTGATTTTATCTCTATGGCTAATGTTCATTGCACTGCCCACCCTTGAACTGTTTAGTCTGAGGGCATAATGGCAATGATTTTGCCAGAAGGATGACACCGTTGGTGTTGGGTTTGTCTCACTGCCCTGCTCCAGGGATTCTTCTGTCCATTCCCCATTCCCATTCCATGTGGTGGAAAGATAGACATGTATCCACCCTCTGACAACTTCTGTAATTATCTTCCTACCTTGAAATGATGCCTTGCACAGTGTTTTCTAGTTCTCATGCTTTTTCCCTGTTAGGGGTCACCACATCGGATCACTGGTCTGCAGATTGATGGGCACCCAACCTTCACAGAAGACACACACATGCACCTACCTACATGTCTTTAAAACTCACTTGACTGCAGGGAGGACATGCAAGTTCCACACAGAAGGCACTCCGGCAAAGAATCGAACTGGAGAACCTCTTGCTGTGAGGCGACAATGCTAACCACTGCACCACTGCAGTTATGAGCTTTAAATATTAAAGAAACCTGAATACTAATTTAACAGGAAGAATGAATACCCACTAAGCCCAGGAAAAAGTTCCATCTACAAAATGCTCTCAGAATTGTTCAAATAAGGTTACATCACATCAACAATACTCTTTTTAAAATGTATTCTCTTACATATTGTTTGTATGTTACAAAGAAAATGTATGAAAGTAACTCTCAAAATAAGGGGAGGGAAAGCAGACAACCAAGTGATGTGCCGAGCCAAGTGAGTCCATCACTGAATTCATTATGATCAAATATTAAAACGCACTACAACATTCGTCAGAATTCCAGAAAATTAAGCACTTGAATAACAGTGACTGCGATTTGTCCACTGATTTTAAATGCACCTTGATTATCCCCTGTGAAAATGCCTTAGGTTTAATGATACCCACCCAGTCAACAAAATGAAATAAATATAGGAAATAGTTAGGTTTAAAAAAAACTGTCATGGTGCCTCACTGCTCACAGAATGTTTTAGAGTATGTGATTTGGTACATTATACTACAGAAGCCGTTATAAAAATATTCAGACTGTTATACAACATGAAGCTTCCTTAAAAGCCAGTATAATGCATCAAATCATATTTTGTAAAGATCTACTTTAATATTTTATTAATTCATGTGATCAGTGTAACTGTTCATAATGCCTTCAATTTAGCTTTTTGAATGGATATTAAAATGCTGCCACTGCCATACTCTGAAGAATTCACAGAAATTTGCAAACGTGAGGTTGGGAGTGGAAGAAGTAGACATTTGTGACATCCCTTCCTTTACCTACCTACTTCTTACATACACACATACACACCCCTACCTACCTACTTCTTATATCCACACACCCCTACCTACCTATTTCTTGCATGCACACATGCGCGTGCACACACACACACACACACACACACACACACACACACACACACACACACACACACACACACACACACACACACACACACACACACACACACACACACACACACACACACACACACACACACACACACACACCTTCCTCTCACTTGTACATTCGTCTGCAATCCAAATGTCTTTTGCAATTCAAATTCCCTGTGGGGGCAGAAGATGAAGATGTAAACCATCAGTCGCACAGATGCAGAAGATGAAAACCGGTTGCAAACACCTGTTGCATCTGTGCGACTGGACACAAAAGGGCATTGTTGAAGAACACCCTTAAAAAAAACAACATGTATTGTTTAATTTTAAAAATTAATCTCCTGGCCAGCTGGTTCCAGGAAGGTGCAAGTGCACCCCCTTGCACCTGCCTGCAGGTGCTCTTGCTTTTTTGTACAAACAAAGGAGGGACAGCTGTTGGAATGGAAAACATAATGCTGCCAGCTCATGTACATGAAAACTATTGTGAATTATTTTAAAAAGAGTTGTCTTACTTCTATCAAGTAGTGTGCAGGAAAAGAGACAGCAATGGGATTTTCTTATTGCTGGAAATTGTATAAATTATAAGGTTGCATTTAACTAAATGGTTTTGTATAAAGTTGACAATATTAGATAATAGCCATTGTTTCTTTTTCAGTGCAAACAAATAAATAAATACTTCCCCAGTGTTAAAAATGACATATATCACATACAAAATACTTTAAAAGTGGCCATAATTTATATTTTAGAAAGAGAATAAGACTGAAAATTGCCAAGTTGCAATTTTTTTCCTGCCCAAAAGGCATCAGTAGCTTATAACATTTTTGGTCATGCACAATGTTTTGTCCGAACACCATAATATAGTCTTTTTTACCATGTCAGCTCATGAACAAAATCAGTAAAATTTTGCACATCTGGTCTGTAATGACCTTTGTAAAGTACCTGCAAAGTATTCTTAGCAGGGGGACACCAAACAGAGGTCAGTACTGCTGTGAGGAAAGCACACAAGTGCAAAAACAGAGGTTGTACTGATGGGGAGGAATATTTAGTTTTCTGCAAGGCATAATGACATAGGGTTTGCTTTTTAGTTTATGTCTTAACTCCTAAAGTGGACTTTAATAGCTTAATGCAAAACTCAATTTTATTTATTTATTATGCATATATGTGCATATGTATAATTTCACCTAAAGTCAATTCACCTAAACCAAATCACCTAAAGTTCATTTCACCTAAAACTCATTTCATCTAAAAGTAATTTCAGTAACAAGAAGTACAATAAGGCAAATCAAAGGTAGATGTCCTTTTCCCCTCTGTAGTGCAACACTGGTGTTAGTATATATAGTTTGGGGGGGTGGGTGTAGCCCCCCACTTATTTTGGTTTTATGTTGTCTGGTTTTGTTTTACATTATTTGGTAAAAGACAACTATTTATTTATTTATTTTTTTGCATCTTGCATCTGCTATAGTAGGAATATGTTTTTGGCTGCCTGTCTGCTACTTCAAGATATATATCCATAGACAGGAAAGGTCACATCTTGTGTTATTAAACTAATTTGAATGTTTATTGCTTAGCTGCTGTTTAAGTATATATTAACATACCCTGGTTTGTTTTAAGTAGAACAGTGACAATATCAAGGTAGAAAGGCCTAGCTATATGCAATAATTAAAAAAAAATAGAAGATGTGAATCAAAGATAGAAAAATGATGAGGCGGAAAGAAGAACACAGTGCAGTGTATGGTGGAAGAGAATGTGGAGAGAGAACTGGATCAGAGAAGAAATTAAATAGGAGCCACAGTTGATAGTGGGTTGGCTACTCACACCAGAAAGAGCAGAGGGTAACTAGAAAGGAGAGAAAAATAAAAGGACAGGGAACAGGAGAAGGTGAGAAAATGAAGAAGGAAGGGGGGCAGGCAAGGGACAGGATGACATATGTAGAGCTGGCTGGAGTAGTACAGGTAAGTAGGAAATCAGATAAGAGGGCAGTTAAAGAATGCAAGTGGACAGAGAGTAGACAAAGGTAGAAGGACAGGAACAGACAAGAGAGATACGTGATAAAGCAGAAGCAGTGACACAACACCAACACAGAGAGAAAGTGCGGAGAGGTAGTGGGGGGGCATCTACCCAGATGGCAAAAAAAGATGGTGAATCAGATGCAATAGGTGGGCAGAAGAAAACGTAATAAAGGGAATAATGGGAAGGCAGCAAACAAGAAGGGAGAACAAGTTACGGGATAAAAACCTAGAAATTACAGGTGAGGTGCTGGTGGTAGGGGATTTCAATCAATACATGTATTAGATAGAGGGAGGGTGTGAGAGAGTCTGATAACAGAAGGAACAATACAGGAAAGTGGCATTCAATATGTGCCAGACCAGAGCAAGGATGAGCATGAAGAGCTAGAGGGGAGAAGGGCGCAGGGGAACATCAGCAGGGGAAGACAGGCCTAGGAGGAAAAAGAAGCCTGAAATGGACAACATTGGGATCAGCTTGCAGAGAATGTACAGGAGGGATGGACAAGGTGTCAAATGTACCCAAGAGATAAGGCTCCAGTTTTCTGACTCAAGAAGAAAAGTTAGGATTCAGAATTTAACACAAAAGATTACCAGAAAGATGAGTGAGCTCACTTCAATGCAATAAATTGAAGGCCATGCAGGGAAATCCTGGACATTGTTTTGTGACATTAATGTAGAATCCACACAGTGAGTACACTGGGAATGAATTTGTAGTACATTGTTTTGTAGAAACCTGCTCTAATCAGATTTTTGACTTGGTTGCTGGAGAAAATATGAGCCAATTTTACATATACAAAATTTTTTAAATCTGTTTTGTTCATTTACTTATTCATTAGTTTAGTGGATAAGTTGACATGTCTGGAAAACCCTTTCAGCAGTAACTCAGGTTAGTGGCTTGGCATTGCAATTTAAAAAACACTGAAATACTGAGAAGATAAAGACATAATATATTATTAAGTCATATGAAACATCTGGTGATAGAAACAACCGATGCATTAAGGCTTGAGAAATAATTTGGACTAGAGGAGTTGACTGCCAAATGAATTATACGGAAACATTTCCATAGAATTTGCTGCCATATTAAATTCATTGCTAGAAAGATTTGTGGCCAATCATCTGGAAAAATTCAACAACAGCAGTACCCAAAGGAGGGGAAAGTAGAGTGGAATGTGACTAATATAGACCCATCTTTCTCTTGAACATAGAAAGATTATTAATAAGGTATTACATTTGAGACCACAGAAATCTGCTTTAGAACATAGACATAAAGGTGTAATTGGAATCCAAAAATTCTCCTTTAAAGCCTAACAATCTAACCATTTTGTGCAACAGTTGAAGTAGATGTTTTGTTTGTTATACCTTATTTATGTATATCTTGCAATCACTGACATGATTCATAAAATTTGATACCTGGCTCATTCCCCCTTACTCTATGAGTATTCATCAGAAGTGTCCTGAAAAAGTCACACAAAGCCCCCTATACACATGTACACCTACAATGTATGTGTACAAACTGTCCACCTTCAGCCCTGTAACCCTAAAGCCAGACGTTGTTGAGAGTACTTTCATCAAGTTAGCAGTTCCACATATTTACCAAATAACACTGACCCCAAATCTTCTTCCCGATAAGCATGGTTCCCCAAAACCCAACATTGACTGGTGATTACTGTACTAACAGTGACTGGTGATTACCACACTAACAGAGGCTGGTGATTACTGCACTTGAGATACACTCTAGCAGGGATTATTTCTAGCAAATCTGTTTTACCTACCCTAGGACTGTCTAACCCTAGGACTGTCTATTGTATCTTCCCAGGCTGATATTCAGTGAAACAATCTGATCTCTTTATATTCCAGAGGTGATGGAAATCTCCTCCCTATTTCTCGCTCTTCATGCTGAAAACTAAGTATGACAGTCTAGCAGAGAGGATTAAGGTCGCAGGTGGCTAACAAGTTCGTCCTATAGTCCTGTGCTCAATTCAGTCTGCGTCTGTCTGCTGGTTGACTCTAACCTATTTTTTTTTAAATTTATGAGTTTTGTTTTCCTGTGTTCTAGGTTAAAGGCTATCAAAGATCAAAGATTCATTGATATAAAATCTTACTTTACAGTTGCAATTCAGGTAGATAATTTATGGCTCTAATTTTGGTATGAGTCTAGGAAGTGACTGTGATATACACCTGTCTCTCTTAGTGGAAGTATTTCAAGTAGTTTATATTTTGTATTACTCTTCCTAGGACTTTTAGGGTCAGTATATAACAAAATCCCAGAGTGCTCTTAGTCCTTCATTCTTCAAAATATCACATGTGACACATTTCCCCTGAATAAGCCCACACATAACTATATACAGGTTTGTTATACCTTGAATCAGTGGCTTAGAAGAATAATGCCCTGAATATGGCCCAGGTGACCTGAGCTGGATCAGTGGCTAGGTGCTTGACAGTAAAGGCAGAGAGGATGTAATTGCTCAGATGCACTGATGGCTGATTACCAGTGGAGGCTGGGGACACATGGTGGGGGGGGGGGGTGTTGGCTGAGTCATTCAAAGAGATGTGTAAAATATAATATGAAGCTCATTGCGTTCCATTCCTTTGCATTGTGTGAACACATGCAGGGGGTGGAATTAGGAAGCCCCAAATAAGTTTACCATGCACATGAGTATCTGGTATAGATCCCACACTTTGTTCCACACTTAACTCTGTGTCCAAAGGTCTGGCATGTCATGTTGGATAACCACCAACCAACCAGCAGTCATTATGCTAATGAAGCAGATAATGAAATCTATTTGAATATTTCACTTACATAATATCATGCTGGATGCCCAGTATGGTATACTGGTGTACTGCACAGACTGTCTACCATAATGCTGCTGCCTAGACAGATCACTTCTACTTCCTACCATAGCCCATGCACTCACACAACCTTTGCAAAGCTCTGCAGCTCAGACAGTGTCCGTTTATGATGTTCAGCATAAATTATAAAAATGAAATTATATGAAATATTTGTAATTCTGCAGTCAGAACATTGTAACTGTACAGTTCATGTTCCCTTCATGGTCCTTACCTATCCACTGGGCATTCCGAATTTATTTATTCTTTTACAAATATATAGTTTAGAGATCCTAACTGTCTTATTTGTTTACCTACTCCCTGAATATTCCACTTCATGGCATTTTATCTACTGCAGCTTAGATAAGTGCTTGCAAAAGTGCTGCCTAGATGATGATGAATTTCTGATGCGAGCCTCAGAAGCTACACTGCATTGCAGATTCCTAAATAAACATCCCACTACTTTACTTCTAATTATTAGTATAAGATGTTTACTTCATGAGTACCTGACATCTATCTTGTTACTGCTAACCACATTTCTTTGTTTAGTATTCTTTCTGTTGCTTTTATTCCATTTATTTTTTAATGATGCAAGCCTCGTTTCTGTTAGTTACCTACTGTTTCTGGAGTGAATCATAAAAATGTGACTAAAATGGGTCATTTTCTGCCAACTTACGTGCCTAATCGGCCTTTCAATCTCACACACTCACTCACACACACACACACACACACACACACACACACACACACACACACACACACACACACACACACAGCTTCATATGAATTGCAGTGTTAACACAGAAGACACTGCTGGTTTAGGATACTTATCTTTTTTTTGCTAACAGCTTTATTCTTTGCATTTGACTTTTTTATTCTTAGCAGACAATTAATTTCTACCAATGAAGCCAGTCAAGTTTATTCCTGTCTATCATTTGGTGAAATGTAAATAGAAAAAAGATTATAAAAGAAATATTGTCGAAATGAATTTTGCATGATTCCTGAGTTTACAGTCACCCTCTAAAGAATAAAAATGTGTGAGAACTTTGGGGAACAGACTGATCGTGCAAGTCTGATAAGTACATATTAGTGAGGAGGAAGATGAAGGAGGTTTACGTAATAATCATTACAAAATATTATTTTCTTCATTAACATATCATATAAAATGATTTCTTTCAGGAAGAAGGACACTCAACTCTTCCACTAGGAAGTTGACACTGGAGCTGTCATAACTGCAGTTTATTAAAGCAACAAAAAGCATTGAAGATTTACAGAATACCTGTGGTTTTCAGTGAGGAGGAGAATTTCCTTTCTTTCAGGTTTGTCACGCTTGTGCAGTGAGCATCCACCAAGAAAGCAAAAGTGGAACAGCTGACAGTAAGACTGGACTCCCCTGCAGTCATTCTATTTGTGTTCTTTACACGGAGTGAGGAACCACGTTTTTTCCTTTGGACTCATACAGTAAACCACACTCGTGCATCATGATAAGGATGGCATTCCCTTTTCCCTGAAGAACTGAACATTAATTCTCTGAAGAGGGACTGAAGCACTCGACTCATGGGAATTACTCACTCTTGTCATCCTGTGATATACAGTTTTGCAGTGGGGAACTTTCACTGATGCATGCTGAGTTTAAAAACATATTAATTCTACAGTTTTCTGTACTTCTGATTGTCAGTGAGGATGTTTTTCTGTTTTTAACATTTCTACTACAAGTACTCATGTGCTAGTATCTCACAGCACACTTGCTGAATGTCACTTGCTCTAACTGGCAAGTGTCTTAACTCTCACTACCCCCGATCCTTGTGAATTACCTAGCTCTCCCTCACCCGATCCTACTGAACTACATGGCATTACCAGAACCCTAACTCTAACTCTATAACTCACACCCGGTTTATAACCCTAACTCTAAATTCCCTCATCACTCCTTAAACCTAAAACTCCACTACGCCCCTTCCTAAAACTAAAGTCCCTGATCACTCTCTAATCCTGAAACTCCCCTCCTGCGTCCCAGACCTCCTTTCCTGGTCCCTAAACCTAAAGTCCCCAATTACTTCCTAACCCTAAAACTTCCCTTCACCTCCCTAAACCTAAAACTCCTTTCAGTCTCCCTAACCCTAAAACTCTCTTCTTTCTCCCAAACCCAAACTGCTCCCTAATTCTAAATTCCCCTACTTCTCCCTAATTATAAAGCTCCCCTCTCCCTAAATCTAATTCCTCCTCACTATTATTGCCTAAAATCCTAAATTGAACTACCACCCCATCATCACCTCTCCATGGCTGCTGCATTAACCTTGCTTCAACTTATGTTAGTGTGTTGGAGTGAGGTGTGGCAGCTTCACTGTCTTCCCATGGCTACCTCATGTGGTCTGATCATGTAGTTGAGTTTGAGCATGAGTGTCTGGCCATGTGAGCAACAAAATGCCCAACTCCCTGGCTTCAAGATAGTGGTATTTAAGTGCTTGGGGCTCAGGTGCTTTCTTGTAGTAGACCCTTTTTTATCTATGTCGTGTCACACTGACAGTCTTGTCATGTCACACTGGCAGCCTAGGCATACATCAATACAATGAGGTTGCAGTAATTCACTTAAAACAGCTGGTTGCCACTGATGTCACTGTTTGGTTTTGTGGGTCTGCAGTGACGAAAAGTCAGAAGGTAGATCTGCAGTTTTTTCTACTTTTCCTACATATTATTTTTTTAAGAAGCAAAACATGAGAGAAATCTTTCATTTTCATCACTGGCTCCTGCAGATTGGACACCCAGTAATGCAAATGATTTGTACATGCCAGAGAATGATAATATTTGAGTAAACGTGTTTGCCTCCAGGCTCTTTCCAGCACCATTGCTCTGCATTGAAAAGACATGTTGATATAGTCTTTCAAAAGTTCTAATCAGTCCATATTGCCTTAAGAGCTTGAACTTACAATTAAAAAGGCACAAGCTGACTGGAAATGTAATTCTTCACTCAGATTACTTATTTATATGTAACATACTTAGGGAAGAAAGAGTATTTAAGGGAACATTTAATGGTCATTTGGTGGATGTGTAGAGTTGTACAAAAAAAAAACATCGAAAGATGATAAAGATGAGGAAAGGATACAAGTGTGAAAAATGTAAGAGGGTGATAAAGCCTTTTGGAATACTTCAATTATGAATAGTGTTGGGGATGAGGAAGCCTAAACAGTATTGTTGCCCAATTGCCAATCTATATTCAAAGGCTAGGATAAAAAAAGGAAAAGACAGGCCTAACAGAGATAATGTCAATAAATAAGGAAAATGGGTAGATGGAAGATTCTGATAACCAAATGGTGTTCTGCAGGAACAACAGTGATGCATTCTCTTTAAGAAGTTGGAGACTGCTGCAAAACATGTGATATTGGAGAAGCCGAGAGAATCATAAGCTATCCGTACAATGAAATCACCATATCAAAAAAGCCACAAGAGCTGAAAAAAAGAACAAAGTGCCTTGAAAGTACAGTTACAGGACCCATCCAATAAGGCTGTAGAACTGGAAAGAATCCTACTATGGGAGAACAGCAAGCTTGATGCCATAGAGAGATCAATGTTCCAAAAACTAGAGAGTTCAATATGCCAAAAAAAGGATCATGATGAAAGAAAGGATAGCAAAAATGATATTAAGTAAATTTGTTCTGAATCTATTGAACTATTAGAATGAGTAGCAAACAAAAGGATACTGAGATTAAAAGAATACACCAACCTGGAAGGCATGAAGGTCCTCATGGAACTTCCAAGGCACATTCTTGCCTCCATGTACTCCTTTGTAGTGAAAAAGAAAAACAATCTTAAGGCAAACATGCTAATGACAATACCATATCAGTTCATGTATTTAAAATTAGGGGAAGCCACCTCAAGCAGTAGACCCATATCGAGTGGCGTACCCCAGGGTTCGGTCTTGGAGTCTCTGTTGTTTAGGATATACTTTTCTGAGGTACAGACCAAAACCGGTGGGCTATGGCTGACCAAGTTTGCAGATGAATGCAAGTTAGGAGCTGTCATCAATTCCCCTAGTGACGTGGACATCCTCAAAGAGAGTCTCACCCAAACAAATGACTGGTGCCAGAAACATGGCCTCAAGCTGAATACAAAAAATGCATCATCATCCCCTTTGGAGAGAGAGATGTTCCCACAAATGATTACATAAATAACATTCTAAGCACGCAGTCAGTCATGAGGGATTTGGGCACCCAGATTGATAGCAGCCTGACTTTTAACACCATGTTGCTTCCATTGTACGGAAAGCTTTCTACATGGCCCACATCATAAGTAAGGGTATCTCATCCAGGGACAAGGAGGTCATAACATCCCTGTATTCTTCCCTTATAAGGCCCATTATTAAGTACAATGCCCCATTCGGCATGTACCTCACAAAGCACATGCAGCAGCTGGAGAGACCACAGAGATTCCTCACCAGGAGAATCTAGGGCCTCAGATATTTGCTATACACAGATAGGCTGAAAGCCCTATGCCTCTATTCTGTTTCAAACAGACTCCTCAGAGGTGACCTCTGTCTGGCATACAAGCCAATCTCGGACCCCACCTTGATGGGACTGCTGCATATATCTGCAAGTCAAGCTCCACTCAAGTAACCCACACATGGGGCCTCAACCCGGTCTGTGACATCAGTAGGACTTGCTGGCAGGACAGATTTCTGTCCTAGAGACTCCCCCATCTATGGAATAGACTCCCTCTCCACTTCAAGCAGAGTACCTCTTTACCCCTTTTTAAGCACAATCTGGATAACTGGATGGTAAACAGAAAATATATCCCTGGAATTCCACCTGTGTCCCTGCTGGACAGGAGCATCGGGTGCTGATTTGTCAATGCATGGGCTAAACTCCTGGGTAGGCTTATAAAGGTCTCAGGACCAATAGCCTAGTAACTTCCTATGATCCTATAAAAATAGTGGATCAATTTTCTGATGCACTCTCCAGACAAAGAATGACCATGGTAGAACAAATGGAGCAGATAGAAAAAACTGTACTGCATGTCCAACTCCTATACTCAGGCTTCATAAAGGTAACTTGGAAATAAGAGTGGTTTGAACTAAGAAAACAGGTGGGATTTCTCTGAATTGAGAAGGACAAAGGATACAAAATACACCTGAGAATCAAGTTTCAAACTTTTGGGTGTGATAGACTGACCCATCAATAGAAGGAGACAGTTTTTCTTCGCCATTCAAAAGTTGCCTCTGTATGACACTATATCTCTGTCTGCTAGTGAAGAAGCCTGAATCTGAGGGGATAGAGCAGGAAGTAAGCCAACAAGCTGAAATGGTGAGCTAGAAGATGTAAAGATAAAGACAAGATCGCAGTGAAGGAAAGATGCATGAGAAAATAAACAAAACAAGGGGACTGGTATGATCTGTGAAAGCTACAGTGTCTGCACATGAATTGCATGGAAGTAAATGGCAACAGGAACAATCAGGAGTGGAGCAGAAGTAATGAAAGCAGTGAGAAAGCCAGCACAAGCTGTACTGACATGGCACTGGAGGATTCTGAAGATTATAATGGAGTGTGAAAGGTCTCCAGAGTCTGGATAGATCTTATAGTGCGGCAACTGGGACAGTTTACTGAAAGGCAGGGAGCAGAAGGTGATTGAAGAAGAGGGGAAACAAACCAGAATTGGAGGACTGACATTACCAAGCAGGTGATGCATATGTGTCAACAATGTTTTGTTAATATACTTTCTAGTAATTGTGGTAATAGCAGAGCAAGTCTCTATCACAAAGGAATATGGGAGGTTTTTTACCATAAATAGTGATGAGAGGGACTGATAAGAATCTTACCTACAAATCAAACAGATATAAGGGACTAGTAAGGAGACTAAACCGTACCTTTTGTGTTTTTATTTTCACTTGTGTTCTTGTATTAAATGCTCAGAAGTGAATGACAGGGGATGCTGTAAAATGCATATGGACCATACATATGTAGGTATAATTACTGATATAATGTCAGCTGCTAGATATATAAGAGCAGTAAAAAACAGTGATATAAATATTTGAAATGCAGTGAACACATTTGGTTGCAGGAATGGGCTAAAAGGGAGAACAAGGAGAAGACATAGATAAGGGGAAATCTAGCAAGCAAGATAATTTAAGCACAGGGGCATGAAGGATAGCAAGAGGTAAAGAGAATATGAAGAATAAATAAGGGTGAGGGACTGGCTGAGTAAGGAACGAAAGACAGCCAATGTCACGGTGCTCTTCGTGTTCCTGGGGATAACATTCAGTCATTGGTGAATGCCAAAGAACATCATGTTCAGCTGAGAGGCAGCCCACAGGAGGGGAGAGGAAATGGACCAAGGCAGCCCTTGAAGGAGGGACAAGGCAATCAGGTACAAACAAGATCATGAAAGGTATTCAAAGAGGAGTAGTGTGTTGGCATTGAAAAGAGATTGATGCATGCACCCAATAAAAAGAAAGAAAATACAGACTGAATTAGTCAAATATGTAAGGGAGGTAGTAAGGGAGGTAGTGGTTCTGTAGGAAACAAAACTGAAGGTCAGAAAAAAAAAGAAAAGCAACTCAGTCCATAATACCCTCAAAGTGAACTTGATAATAAAGCAAGAGAGGGAAGGAAACTGACAGTTTGGTCTGCCTTCCCCACATATCTCTCAAACTCTTAAGAAACGTGGACAAAGCCATAAATAATGTGGGACAAAGGCCCAAAACTAGGGTTAGATTGTAAATGCTGCTCTTATCTTAGGAAGCTGCTAGAATAACAAGATTTGTGTATGCATTCATTATCTGAAGAATATAAAGTCTGAAACTCAAAAGCATATCATTATTTATTTTCAGTGATTTGTCAGAAAACCACAAGTTTTATGAGGAACATACCAAAAATTCGAGGCTAAAATCTGAACATTATGTGAAAATCTGGATAGTTGAGAGGTATGCCTCCATAGCATATAACAATAGAAAAAAGTTTGACCACTCAATGGTACTTTAGCTGTCTGACTTTTTTTCATTTGGTATATTTACAACAGGCATGCTAGTTGGGCTGTCCAATCACCATGCACGTTTTTGAATAACAATGACCGATCATTCTATAATTACAAATAATCAATAGGGAAATGAAAAGGTGGAAGGTAGTTGGGCAGTTCAAAAATGGGCCAATAAGAAATGGGTATGCGTATAAAAGGGTTGACAGGAACTAATTATAGGTTCATAGGTTCATAGGTTGATACTAGGCTATCTGCCCTAGGGCACTTATGAGCCTAGTCAGAGTGTGTTTGGCTTTCACCACCCTTTTAGATTAGTTGACTGTGCCTCTGTATAGTAGGTCACAGAAGGTAGCCATATTAAGGTTAGTTTACAGTACCTCTGTCTTGCAAGGACACAGAAGAGATCCCAGTGGTAAACTTACGATCTCCCATCCACTCGTCAAGATTTCTCTTGAATAGGGTCAGTGAGGGGCTCTGCCTAACATGGATTGGGATTTTGTTCCAGAGTGAGGGGAGCCTCTGGGATATGAATCTATCCCTCAAGCATGTCCTATTTATTTCTGTGCTGAGGTTCAAGTCCCTGGAGCTTGTAGCTCTAAGGGATTTGGATTTCTTGAGGTGGAGCATGTCCATTAATTCTGGGTTGGACATGGCTTTATACGTCAGACACAGATCGCCTCTGAGTAGGCGGTATGCAACTGAGTAGAGCTAGAGTTTCTTTAGCTAAACTGCATAGGGCATCTGTTTGAGTCCCTTGATCCTCTTTTTGAGGTACTTTTGGCGTCTTTCCAGTTGCTGCAGGTATAAGGTACATCCCAAATGGGGCATTGTATTCAATTATGGGCCTGATAAGTGATGAGTAGAGGGGCACAATGACCTCTCTTGAACTAGATGTGAACCCTTTCATGATAAGGTGGGCTATATAGAAGGTCTTTCTAACTACTTTGGCAACGTGATTGTCAAAGGAGAGATTACTATCTACTTGGGTCCCCAAGTCCCTAATTACTTCTTCCATACTTAATGGATTACCACCTATGTGGTAATTTGTGGGCACTTTTTTTTTCCCAAAGGGGATGACAATGCACTTTTTGGCATTTAGCTTTAGGCCATAGCTCTGGCACCAGTTATCTGTCTCTGTTTGACCCTTTTGGAGGATGCTCGTGTCAGCCGGAGAGTCGATTATGGCATCCAGTTTACAGTCATCTGTGAACTTTGTCAGTCATAGTCCACCCGTGTTAGTCTGTACCTCGAAGAAATATATACCAAACAAGAGAGGTCCCAGGACTGAGCCTTGTGGGACGCCACTTGTAACTGCTTTAGAGTCTGACATGCCACCTGCAATTCTGACCATGTGGGTTCTATCCCTGAGCCAGTTTGCAACCCATCTTGTGACATAGGGGTTGATATTTAAGCTGGTGAGCTTATTTATGATGCCCGAGTAGGGTATTGTGTCGAAGGCTTTTGCAAGGTCCAGGTAGGCTGTGTGCACTACCTTCCCTTCATCTATGGCTTTGGTAACAGTTTCAAAGAAGTTGACCAGGTTCAAGAGGCAAGATCTGCCCTTAACAAAGCCGAATTGGGTAGGATCCAGTGTCTGGAGGTTCCCAATATCTTTGTTTATGATTTCCATGATGATACGCTCCATAGCCTTGCAGACCAGGCTAGTCAGCCTTATAGGGCGATAGTTTCCGGGGTCCGTTGTGACACCACCTTTGTGGAGTGGGACCACTGTTGCTGTATGCCATTCCTTGGGTACATATCCTGTAGTAAAGCTGAGATTGAACAGTGTCTTTATGTGAGGGTTTAGTTCTTCTTGGAGCTCATGTAAGACGCAGCCCAGAACACCGTCTGGTCCCATTGATGCTATGTTTTTTGCTTTGGAGAGGGCAGCTCTCACCTGTGCATCTGTGATCACAGGGAGGCTACATTCTGTTGGGATAGACATTTGCTCTTTTGGAGGGGAAGGGGGGGGGGTTTGCACTGAACCTTTCTGCCAGGATGTTGGCAATGTCTGTGGGTTCAGTGTATTTTTTGTCATTTTGCACTAACTCAGAGCTTCTATTAATGTTTTAAACAATATGAAACAGTGATGAGAAAAAGGATAAAGATAGTTGGTTGTAACTTTAAGATTACTTTATAGATTAAGCAAGACAGACTGTTTGTTTTGCACATAATGTCCAAAAGTGCATTTTGTGGTAGATCTGAAGAAACTGCAAGGGGGTATAGGGTTGAGGCTGGCAAGCCACAAATGGAGGTCACACAAGGTGAGGATAATGTTAGAAAGAATAAGAGGAAACAATTAAAGCAAATGAGAGAGACAAGATGAGCGTGAGAAAACACTAAAGTAGGGTGAGATAAACACTAACGAAGAGAAAGAAGCAAGAAGAAAGAGAATGAGATGGAGAAAGTAGAAATAGAACTAGAGGCTATACAGAAGGAGATATGGAGGGGGACATGGGACAAAGAAGAACCAGATGGGAGGGAAATAGTATAAAGAGCTGAAATATAAACAAGGGTCTTCACAGCAAATACAGAAAGGGAATGAAGGAATCAGCAAGCAGGATTTTGGCGTGGAAACTGGAGACAGAGAAAAAGAAAATGGACATTAATTGTATATAAAATAGGATAGAAGGAGTGGTGAAGAATAAGTGGGAGATAACGAAGGTATTTAAAGATTTCTGTCAACAGATTTACACCCAGCTGGGTTGGTAGTGATGGAGGAGTAGAGGTGGCAAGTAAAGGGAAAAGTATGCAGGTTGAATGAAAAGAAGAGAGAGAGAGATGGTCTACAGGCCAAGATCATGAGAGGGTACAATGAAACTGTAGTATGGGAAATAAGAGCAGACAGCAGGAGCTCATATGGACTTCCTCAAGGATTCTATAAATGAGGGAAAGCCTATCAGAATGATGTCATGAAAAGAACATAATAGGATAAGGTAATAAGGCTGTATTTCCAAGTTCAAGAAGAGAGACACGGTAATGGTGATGATGATGATGTAGAAAGAGTGGGAAGACCTGGAAGTCATACAATATATATATTACAATATATATATATTTGTGTTTTTATATATATATATATATATATATATATATATATATATATATATATATATATATATATATATATATATATAGTAAACTGAGGAACAATGCAGTCACCATGCTGTGGATTCAGGTGTAAACTTTAATAAAAAACAGTAAATATCAAAAAAGAGTGTATCTCTAAAAAACAGCTAAGGAATACTACTGGCAAACCATTTGTTTTTCCAAAGAAACACATTATATGTGGCACCTGAAGCAGAATAATACAGAGCAACATAACAGGATAGTTCTAACAGGCCAATCATAGTAAATATATATGTGACATAATTAAAGGAAACTGGAAGATACTAACAGCTGATCCTAAAATTAGAGAAATTGTGGGTGACAGGCCTTCATTTTGTTTTAGTAGGAATTGCAATCTGAAACAACATTCATACTATAAGCCCAACATTACTGACAATATGCGAACAGAAAAAATAGGTACATTCCCTTGTAGAATGTGCACATCATGCAAGTATATCAATACCATGAATAAATTTATACTTCCAATGCAAAAAGAAAAAGTATAATTGTCACTCATATGCTGATTACAGAACTAAACATGTCATACATGTGGCATGCTGTAATTTATGTGACTGTTTCTATGTGGGAAAACTAATAGTTTAAAGAAGGTATCTTGAAACATACAAGTGATATATGTTTAAGTATTCTAGAAGTCTCTTAGCTAAACATGTCATGCTCAACTTGAGACATTGATTTTATTTTTTGGTCCTTCAAGTTATTCTAGACAGTTGTCGAAGAAGAGATCTAATCTTGAGAATGGAACAGGTGAGTTACAAGCAGATAAATTGCCTGGCCTTAATATGAATATACCATTGAAACCAGATCTTAAAGGATGCCTTTTGAGAAGTAACTCTGTTATAACTTTTGCCGTATCTCTGTTCAAACTGATTAATATAAATTGCGCTCCTGACGATATATGGTATTTATTACTTAATGTTAAATAGAAGACGTTGATTGGCTGGGCATAATAATAATATATCACCTGATTTTAACATCATTCCATATATTTCTGGAAATTTTGATGTGACATGCTGATTGACTGATGGTCTTTGTTCAACAATTTAACTGGCTAGATTGTATTCTGTACTCTGAACTCTGATTAATACATCATTGAAATATTAGTTTAAAAAATTATTTTGACTCCCAGTTTGATGTTTACTATTGAGAATAAGTTGGAGCCTGGAGTCTTTAAAATGTTGAATTTGATAGACTTATGTTGAGCCTATGGTGAAACCTCCTTCGCAAGAGAATATACTTTCGGTAACGCTTCACAGGCTTCAGTCATTTAGATGAGTGGTGTACTATGTTGTTGGATTGGCACATTGACTTCTATAAGATGCATTTGATTGGCCCATCGCCCTCTGTTCAAACATTGGATTGGATGAATTTTCTTCCACCTCTAGAGATATGAATGTAATAAGCAATTTTTGTATGCATTTTGTATGGTTTCAGAGATATAGAAATTTAGTATTGATTGGACATTGTTTCCCATGCAGTGAACTTGATTAGACAATATTCTTTTGTTAACACTTTAGGATTGGACAAACCTTTTTCCCGCATTTGAGGATATAATTATGAGAAGTAACTTTCATACATATCCTGTATGGCTTCAGTGATTTAGCCATTTAATGTTGATTTGTCAATGGATTCTTATTCCTCTGTTTTACACACCTACAGAAAAGTGTCCATTCATGAAAGGGCAACTATAGTAGCCTTCAGTTGGTCTTTACGTACAATATTAATAGATAGCTGCATACTTACCACTTCATAGCAGTAATAATTAATGATTGGCTATTACTAGATCTGAACACTAATTATTTAAGTTTTTCTCAGATGGTGGAGACTTTTGAACCGATTGCGGCTACTTTGTTTCCAAGAAAAGTTGAGTAATTGGAGGCATTTTGTTAGGAGATTTACTTTCTTTAATAAAAGAAATTTCAAGAAATGAAAGTGATTGCTATGAATAATATGAACTGAATATGATCTCCATGAATAATATCATCATGTTACTTTAAAGAATGATCATATCCGTCAGAGATATGTTTACCATAGTGATATGGAGGCATTTTGTTAGGAGATTTACTTTCTTTAATAAAAGAGATTTCAAGAAATGAAAGTGATTGCTATGAATAATATGAACTGAATATGATCTCTATGAATAATATCATCATGCTACTTTAAAGAATGATCATGTCCGTCAGAGATATGTTTACCATAGTGATATGGATTAATCACTCAGAGCAGAGGTTAGCTATCCAATGTTCTTGACTGATAATTACTACATCAGAGCACTAATTTGAAAGTGATTTTGGCTGTTTTGTTAAGAACAATTACGCAAATGAAATGGACAGCGATCACTGGTAATCGTAAGGTTTTATGGGGAATGCATATTTTTTAGAAGATCTGTTCATCAGATTGGCCAATGATGACAGATATTGGTCTTGTAATTGGCTTCTGTTAATCATGAGCCCCAATCATCTATTTAAAAAGCTTCTAAGGCATGGAGATGTTGCAGGTGACTGTGCTGCATTTTTATGAATGAAATGGTTAAGGAATAAACCCCACAGCTGAAAGGCAAACACATAAATGAAACTGTTTTGTAGGCTGAAGCGAACACAATAGCACCACTTTTTTATTATGTAAAATTAAAATCTTTAAAAATGATAAGCGGTTTTGTTTTTGTCTTTAAAAACGTCATCAGATAAACATGCTTAGGTGATGATTGTGTTTAAACCAATTCCATAACCACATGATCCTCACACCCTCCAAATGCGCCAGTGAAAATCCCATTCATTAAGGAATGTCATGTCCCTCATGAATGAACAAAAATGGGTAGGAATAGATCGCCCTCAAAGTAACAATTTTTTTTCATCTTGATTGAGATTTCAGCCTTAAGATTCATGCCAAAGAAAGCATGACATTTAGATCAGGCCAGTAGTTTGCTCTTAAATGGAACTGCCAATATAGCTCTCGTTTCCCTAAGACCAAAGACCAAGGCCCCCCACATGGGTCATGCTCAATTTTCTACAATATTAAAAACCTGAACTGATGTGATGGACAACCCAATAGGTGTTTAAATAAGGCATATGTGTCTTTCCCTTTCTAAATTTCGTATAAATGTTTGTACACCCTCTCCTTTCTTTTCTAATCAGTTTTACCAATATAAAAACACTGACAGGAGTTACAAATAGCTGCATAAATCACTCCATCAGTGTTACAGTTCTAATTTTCATTAATGTATAAATCGATGGCATTTATAGTAATTTCCTTAGTAACAAACATTGATTTTCAAAACCGACAAGCTCCAAATGTTCTCATTCATAACCATCTCTTTCATATCTTATAATTTCCTCTTTCAAGAATATTCCTTAAATTCAAGTTTCTCCTAAATACAATGTTTGGAGTATGTCCTAGTCTCTCCATAAGGTCTTTCTTATCAATTATTGCACTCCAGGTCTTCTCTAAGACCCATCTTATGTTCCTGGCATCCATATTATATGTTGTAATAAATGCATGATAAAAAGTATGATCAATGTTCATTTCTTGACTACATTGACTCTCCACATTACTAACATCATTAACCATTTGGGTTCCAACTTCCATTGAGTAATTGTCGTCATACGATCTATCCTGGTTACCTACTAAAATAGGTACAAAGTATTGTCTTACCCTTTTATCTCTATCTTTCCTCATAATGTTTTCCACAAATTCAGCTGGATAACCCGTTATTTCAAACGTATCTTTCAAGTTATAACATTCTTTGATAAAGACTTAATTTTCTGTTATCATCCAAGCTGCACATACAAATTGTCCCTTTATCACTGATTTTTTTCTGGCTCACAGGGTGACAGCTTGCAAAATGTAGAAGTTTATTCGAATAAGTGACTTCCCTAAATATTCTTGAGGTAAATCTTCTCTCTCTCTCATATCTTTGGTCAAAAGAACGTCCAAGTATGCAATTTGTTCCCAGTTCATTTCACTGGTAAATCTCAAAAAACTAGCACTTTGGTTCAAAAATTCCATCAACCTTAGACTTTTTCCTCTTCTTCTTGCCACAAAATAAAGATGTCGTCCAAGAACTGGGTCTAAAACATACATCCTTTGAACCACTCAGACCTTAAAAACACCTTTCTTTCCCACTGTATCATTACTATGTTGGCATATAGGCCACCACACGCAGCCCCCATCATCACTCCACACTTTGTAAAAACAGCTGACCTTCAAACCAAATTCAATTATTTTTAGGACCATATCCAACAGGATTTCATAAATATTAATCTGATCCTGAGGAGTAGAACTCGTACCCAAAAATTCTAAAAACCACTCCACTTTGATCTCATGTAGGATACAGGTGTAAACATCCCTTAAATCAATCATTAAAAAAATAAAATTCTCCTGGAAACATATTTTATCAGTCGTAGCCAGAAATTCTCATGAGTCCCGACATATATGATCTTCCGTGGTCACCAGTTGTTTAACTTTGGTATCCAAAAATTTTGCAATTGGATATGTAATAGATCCACGACTATCAACTATCCGATGAAAAGGGGAATTGGCAACACTTTTATGTATCTTAGGTAATCCAAACATTGCTGACATTCTAGGAAATGACACATTCAAATAATTATGTTCCTCAAGCTTGATTTAACCATTTATTAGTAAGTCTTCCAAGTGAGTTTTTTTATATCTGTGAGCTTGATAAATCTCATTAAAGAAACCATCTTGTATGTTACAGCAGTAAGCAATCCACGTATTGTAGTCAGGCCTGTCCATGACACCTAGACCACCCCCCCTTGTCTGGTGACATGAACTGCAGTTTACATTTAGTAATCACGGAAAGGATGTCTCTTTCATCCTTGGACAAGATGTGTTTAAATGCGCTTCTATTCATTGCCACATCTTGCATATTCCTAATATCTAATTCACACAACCTCTCAAATATATTCAAAGTGGGATGTACTGGGGGGGTTATACATACTTCAATTGGAAAATGAATACTTTTTCTGAGTGTTTTCAGAATAGGGTTGTGCCTAAGAGCCTTAGGATGTGGCATTTCCCGACTGGCCTAGTTCAAAAGTTTGTATTACACAATGAGCTAGTAGCCTTATTTGACAAGCATGGTTTTGAGTATATGGAATTGCTTATATTCCATAATAGGAAAATGATTGAAATGTTGATCACTGAAATTAACAACTTGGACAGTGAGATTACCAAGGATACACATTATCAAACAATTCATTATGATTGTGCCTCAGCTATACCTGAACTTCACAAGATCAAACAGGAAGTCTTTTCATCTGTAGAAAACTGATTATCTAATGCCCAGTTATTACTCAACTTGAGCAAACTAAACTCCTTATCTTCCAACCCATTAAATCTAACCCAATTATCCCCACTTTAATATTCTAGTCAAAGACAATGCCGTCATCTCCCCAACAGCACGCACTAAGCTTCCTAGTGTTGAGTTTGATAACAATCTCAGATTTTACACTCACATTTCTCATACCATGAAAAAGATTCACAAAAACTAGGTGCATTATACAGAAATCAACAATTCCACACCAAGACAGCCAGATTTTCTGCTGCCAATTGTCACCTAATCTCCACTTTACTCTACTGCTCTCCTATACTTACCTACCTTAGATAAACTGACATAAACAAGCTCAAGGGTTGCTAAAATAAAATTGCTAAGTTTGCCACTGGTGCATCTTATCGCAGCCACCACTGTATCTCACTTAGATAACCTGATTGGATTGAACTCCCTCAGCTTCTTCACATGAATCAACTCTCTCTCGCCCACAAGTTAGTAGACCATCCTCTTAAAGTCCCATCCCTTCAAAATCTTCTCCAGCTCTACTGCTCTACTAGACCACTACACTCCAGCAGCAAAAATCTACTTCTAGTGACCAAACTGAAGAACTCAGCTGGAGAAGCACTATTCTCCTGTGTCATATACAGACTATGGAACAATCCACCCCCTTCTATAACCACACTACCTTCTTGCAATCACTTCAAGACTGCACTAATAACTCACTTAAAAAGTCTCTGGTTATGCCCATGCATCAATCCCGACTAGTAATTCTCCTTTTACCTCCCCTCCCCTAGCCACCCTGCCTTACACCATCTGATCATTGCATTCCTTCCTCTGCTGGCTCTGGCTCACCCTTTACCCTCCCCTTCCCTCCTCACTCAATCTCTCAGACCAGTTATAACATGCTTAGCTACCTCACTTCATCTCAACTCCAAATACATATCCAACTGACTTACACCTAACTTCCTCTCACTACCACATATACTACTCACTCAGTCTCCTCTCTTACTCCTCTATCTTTCCCTTCCAATCCATTAGCCCTTCTAGCTTGTTCCACCTTCATGTTGAGCTTCTGCTTTATATCTGTTTGAGTTTAGTGCAATATTTGTATATAAGATTTAAGTTTATGAGTTTAGAACAGTATCCATTTGAGCTTAGTACTATCTGTATATACATCCTACCTTTAATCCTAGAGTCTAGCTAGATATTGGTATATCTGCTCATTACTATGTTTCATATTGTATGTATAGCTAATGTTTGCTGCAGTATGTATTATTTGCTATTGTATGGATATTCAATTGTTCTTCATGTACTCTGCTGCTCATTTATTGTTCTGTGAAGCTTTTCTCCCTGGGCCTCCACTGAAAAAGGACACTTGTCCAGTTGGAATTTCCTGGTAAAAAATGTAAATAAATAAATAAATGATTATGTCCGCATTTTTAAAAGTATTGATGAGAAAGTGATTAATATAAAAAGACATAAAATTAGAAAACTAAAAAGGAATAGATTTGGGTATGACAATGGAAAGGCATACCGCTTTCTGCCCAATTCTCAGCAATGAGGTAATACGACATTTAATCGGGATGTGAGGAGGTCTGTATCTAATTTGAATATGGACAATATGGATTTAGATGAAGATGAATATTTTTTAGAGCCATCGGAAACAGTAGCTCTTAGAAGATCGAAGAGAATAGAGGAAAAGAATCAAACTCGAACCAACCAACGGAACAACCCCAATGAAGTAAAAGCTCAATACTGAAACAAGCATGGACTAGGGTGGGGATGGCAGATATAATAGCACCCATTAATTCTGATTCCCTGGGTCCAGTCATCATAACAAATTCATTGGATGATTTTAAAATGTATAATTTCTCTTCTTATTGTATGGATACTACACATGTTGACTTGTTTTCAAGGGGTCCAACCCTTGTTCCAGCAAAACATACGAATGTGGGGAATATACTATTGGATTTAAAGGAATATATTCACAAACTTAATTTTTGGTTGATGCTTAAGGATTTAAATATGCCATTAGCTCCATTATGAGTCTCTAGTACGTATAATCCCTCAGTACATCCCATGTTGAATATATTTGAGAGGTTGTATGAATCAGATGTTGGGAATATGCAAGCTGCGGCAATGAATAGAAGAGCATTTAAACACAACTTGTCCAAGGAAAAAAAGAGACATCCTTTCCATGGTTACTAAATGTAATTTGCGGTTCATGATGTCAGACAAGGGGAGTGGTCTGGTGGTCTTGGACAGGTCTGACTACAATAAGTGGATTCATGGATTGCTTACTGATGTAACATACAAGATGGCTTCTATTAATTAGATGAGTCAAGCTCACAGATATATAAAAATGCACTTGGAAGACTTACTAAGAAATGGACAAATCAATCTTGAGAAATGTAGTTATTTCAATGTGTCATTTCCTAGATGGTAACAATGTTTGGATTACCTAAGATACATAAAAGTGTTGTCAATTCCTCTTTTCGTCAGATAGTAGATAGTCGCGGATCTACCGCATATCCAATTGCTAAATTTTTGGATACCAAACTTAAACAACTGGAGACCATGGAAGATCACATATTTCTGGACTCATGAGAATTTCTGGCTAAGACTGATAAAATATGTTTCCAGGAGAATCTTATTTTTTTGATGATTGATGTAAGAGATGTTTACACCTGCATCCCACATGAGATCGGAATGGAGTGGTTTTTAGAATTTTTGGATACAAGTTCTATTCCTCAGGCTTGGATTAATTCTTATGGAATCCAGTTGGACATGGCCCTAAAAAATAATTTAATGTGGTTCAAAGGTCAACTGTCTTTACAAAACTGTGGAATGGCAATGGGGGCTGCGTGTGGTGGCCTATATGCTAATATAGTAATGATACAGTGGGAAAGGAAGGTGCTTTTTACATCTGAATGGTTCAGAGGATGTAAGTTTTATACCCAGTTCTTGGATGACATCTTTATTTTGTGGCAAAAGGAAGAGGAAAATATTCCAAGGTTGATTGAATTTTTGAACCAATGTACTAGTTTTTTTGAGATTTACCAGTGAAATGAACCGGGAACAAATTGCATACTTGGATGTTCTTTTGTGCAAAGATATGAGGGAGCGAGAGAAGATTTACCTCGAGAATATATAGGAAAGTCACTTATTTGAATACGTTTCTACATTTTACAAGGTGTCACACTGTGAGCCAGGAAAAAATCAGTGGTAAAGGACCAATTTGTATGAGCAGCCCGGATGATAACAAAAAATGAAGCCTTTATTGAAGAATGTTATAACTTGAAACATGTGTTTCAAAAGATGGGTTATCCAACTTATTTGGGGAAAACATTATGAGAGAAGTTATAGATAAAAGGGAAAGACAATACTTTGTACCTACCTTAGGAGGTTACCAGGATAGATCATATGAGGACATTACTTAGTGGAAGTTGGAACCCAGATGGTTAATGATGTTAGTAATGTGGAGAGTCAATGTAGTCAAGAAATTAACATGGATCATACTTTTTGTCATGCATTTATTACAACATATAATATGGATGCCAGGAACATAAGATGGGTCTTAGAGAAGAAATGGAGTGTAACAAGAGACAAGCAAAATCGTATGGACCGATTAGGATATACTCCAAAAATTGTATCTAGGAGAAAATGGAATTTAAAGAATATCCCTGAAAAAGGAAATAATAAGATATCAAAGAAATGGTTAGGAATGAGAACATGTGAAGCTTGTCAGTTTTGAAAATCTATGTTTGTTACTAAAGAAATTACTATAAATGGCATTGATTTCTACATTAGTGGAAATTACAAGTGTAACACTGATGGAGTGATTTATGCAGCTATTTGTAACTCCTGTCAATGATTTTATATTAGTAAAACCAAACAGAAAATAAAGGAGAGGTTGTACGAACATTTATACAAAATTAAGAAAGGGAAAGACACAAATGCATTAATTAAACACCTATTGGCCGTCCATAACATCAGTTCAAGTTTTTAATATTGGAGAAAATTGAGTGTGACCCATGTGGAGGTCCATTGTCTCTGGTTTTAGAGAAACAAGAGTTGTATTGGCAGCTCCATTTAAGAGCAAACTACTGGCCTGGTCTAAATGGCATGCTTTCTTTGCCATGTATCTTAAAATTTAAATCTCAGTAGAGATGAAAAAAAATGTTGTTACTTTGAGGGTGATCTTTTCTTACCCATTTTTATTTATACATGAGGGATGTGATGTTCCTTAAAGAATGAGGTTTTCATTGGCCCATTTGGAGGGTGTGACAATTGCATGGTTATGGAATTGGTTTAAACAATATCGTGACCCAAGTGTATTTATCTGATGAAGCTTTTAAAGACAAAAACAAAAACGCTTATCATTTTTAGATTTTAATTTTATATAATAAAAAGTGGTGTTATTGTGTTTGCTTCAGTCTACAAAACAGTTTCATTTAAATGAAATGATTAACAAACAGTAAGATTTCAACATTTCTGGTGTGATCATCAGATTGATAGATGTTGGAGGTTTTAAAATATCAGATCTTTTATGATTGGTTACTTTTAATTTAAATACTTTTCTGCATTAGATCTGAAGATGGGCTGTAATAACTTGAAAGTGCTTATCAGCTAAATATGAATTCATACTTTTAATTAAATTTACTGTCTTTTATTAAAGTTTACACCCACATCCACAGTGTGGTGACTGCATTGTTCTTCAGTTTGCTGTTTACAATTTTACATTGCGGTTTTCAGCTGCCTTTCGTATTGTTGCTGTTGTATTTTGAGTATGTACATACATATGTATATATATATATATATATATATATATATATATATATATATATATATATATATATATATGGATAGATATATGCACACACACTTGCTCACATATATATAAGCACTTTACTATCTCAAAATACTGAAATGTCGAATTTCGGTATCTCAAGAAGAAAGTGCCTAAAGTGCAGTTGAGTGAAACTGCACTTGATCGAATTCGAAATGTCAAATCTGCAGTTGTGGTGGTGCGCTATGGTGGATTTGCTTTGTTTGTAAGGTGCGGTGTGCTGTGGGATATGGTTTGCCTGCCGTTGTGTGGAAATATCTGGAGATTCAGGTAAGTGCTGTTTTTTAAGGGCTTTAGGTAAGGATTTGAGTGTGTTGGGAAGTTTTAGGTGTAGGTTAGGGTAGGTAGTTAAGAGTGTGAGTGTGTAAGTGTTGAGAGTGGGGGTGTTTCTACGTATGTGATGTGTGTTTGTGCAAGGGGAATAAAGAGCATGTAATAGTGTGTTTAGTGTCTTTGTCTTTTTAGTGCGACCTCAGAGTTAGTATATATAAATAGCAGGGGTATGGGGGTAGGTGAATATATTTGTGTTATGTTTGTGTGTGTTTTGTTGGTTTGTTGTAGTGTGGGGAGGAAGGTGTATCTATGTTTGAGTAGTGGAGGGTGTATTTAAAAGTCACGATTTTGAATTTCGCATTTTTGGGGTTTCGATATTGTGAATGTCCGGCTTTATAGTCTCTGAATGCTGAAATTCAAGATTTCAGTATTTTGAGATTATAAAGTGAATCCATATATATATATATTAATATATATATATATATATATATATATATATATATATATATATATATATATAAAAGGGTCCACTTTTAAATGTTGACATTCTGAAATCTCTACTTTTAAAAAAAGTACCCAAAACATCATGATTTCAGAATCTTGACATTTAAAAGTGGGTTAAAAAAAGAAATAAATAAACTAAAAGAAACTGTTTGGCCCCCTGCACCCCACCCATTTAATTAGATTAACTCTGAGATCGCACTACAGTGAAGAGAATGGTAAGTCCAACAGGAGCATTACCGTTCTCTTCACTGTAGTGCAATCTCGAAGTTGGTATATTTAAGTAGGGGGTGGGGGTACAGGGGGCTTGTCCCCCTGCAAACACTTGCTTGAAAGTCTCTGTCTTTTTTTAACATACCTTTAAATGTCAAGAATCAGAAATCTTGATGTTTTAGGTACTTTTTTTAAAAGTCGAGATTTTGGAATTTCGACATTTGAAAGTGGATCCACACACATATATATATATATATATATGGGTCTACTTCTAATGACCGAAACGCCGATTCGCCGACAGTGAAATCACCGACGCCAGAAAACCGACAACACACAAACCCGACAACACGAAACACCGAACACCATAACACCGACACACTACACGTAAACAACACAGTACACTACAACACATATCCACTAGCCCTAACCCAAACCCTAACCCTAAGGTCCGACACTACCGCACACTCTCCCTACCTGCACCCTAACCCTAACTCACTTACACACCCCGAACCCCAAGCTCCGACACTACCGCACACTCTCCCTACCTGCACCCTAACCCTAACTCACTTACCCACCCCTAACCCCAAGCTCCGACACTACCGCACACTCTCCCTACCTGCACCCTAACCCTAACTCATTTACACCCCGAACCCCAAGCTCCGACACTACCGCACACTCACCTATCACACACCCTAACCCTACATCCCTGAGTATTGCACACTTACCTGTCTGCTCCCTACTCCTAAATCCCTCACTATCGCATACTTACCAGGTCGCGCTTACACATTCCCCTTGTCGGTCTTCCGTCTGTCGGGATTCGAGCGTGTCGGTCAACTGCGTTGTCGGTCGTTTCGTGTCGGTGATTTCACTGTCGGCGAATCGGCGTTTCGGTCATTAGAAGTAGACCCATATATATATATATATATATATATATATATATATATATATAGGTCTACTTTCATTCACTGAAAACACATTTCACTGAATTTCAGTTCTCTCACACCAAATCACTGAAAGCTCAAATCACTGAAATCTCATTTCACCGAATCACATTTCACTGAATGTAAGTACTGCTGGGTAAGTAAAATGTATATGCCCTTTTCCCCACTGTAGTGCGATCCTAATGATGATATCTAACCACTATGCAAAAATGGTATTACCTGTCCACTAGCAGGTAATGCAGCTAACTTATTCCAACCATGTTTATGAAGCTGATAGTTGCCTTACACACGTGTCTTTGAGTTATATGTATTAAATATGCTGGAGGCATGCATTCAGTTTTGTACCACAAATCCTTACTTCCATGTTTCAAATAGGTATTCAGTTATAATTTCATGCAAATCACAACTGTGAATGATTATTTAAGATGTTACATTTTCTGCACAATTCTACCTGACAAAATGTTTTGAAATTATTGACTATTTACAAATGAAAGTCTTCAGTGGGTGGTGGTGCTGTGGTAGCGTTGTCGCCTCACAGTAAGACGCTGTCCGGTTCGATTCTCAGCTAGAGCGTCTTCTGCATGGAGACATGCGTGAATGGGTGTACCTTAGTTGAAGGTTGTGCATCAGGCCTGGCAAGCCGGTATGTAAAAATCAACTGCCAATCATTAGCGGACCGGAGTTCCGCTGTGGCGACCCCTAACCAGGAAAAGCCGAAAGACACAAACAAACAAATGAAAGTCTTCACCTTTCAGTTCAATAACTGTAGTGCAACTGCTCATTTCCAGTTTTGCACTGTATTTTCTCATGGAGCTTTTTTCATTTGCCTCCATTGAAAATGGGCCACAACCTATTTGGATAACCCAGAAAACAACACATAAGTAAAATAAAGTAAATAAGTTAAAAAGGACTATTACATAAATTGTGTAATGAGGAATGGGTGCAGACGATCTTCAAGTGAAAAAGGACCAATACATAAACTGTGTAATGAGGAATAGGTACAGACGATCTTCGTCAAGTGAAAAAGAACTAATACGTAAACTGTGTAATGAGGAATAGGTACAGATTGCCTTAGTCTACCTCTACAGCACTGTGTGATGTTGAATATGTTCCAAGAGTCTCTGTACATTATTGCTAAACTAGTATTTGTGTATTTAATATGCACATCAGAATGCCTTTTTATTTAAGAAAAAAAATGTTATTACAGTATCAAAATGTGAAGTGGTGAACTTGTCTCCAGATATACTGTTGTGAATAGGTACCTTAATTTTGAGTACCTGAATACCCCAAGGGGTTATCATGAAAGGAACGTTTGGACTTCATACCATCTTTCTTCAAATTAAAGTGATAAATAAAAAATTTGGGTTCAGTGTAGGGATTCAGGAGTGTGAGTAGAGACTGGCAACCATGAGCTAAGTTTGTTTGTTACTTGGCAATTCTAAAATCTGGATAAACATGGACTTCCAGCAACATATGAGCTTAAAGCTACTTGTGCTTCTATTTTTAATAACCTGTGAGTATTTCTCATCTAGATGATTTAGCTTGTAAAGGTTTTATCATAGCTATTTCTACAGGAAAAGTATAACAGTTAGGATGCCAGAAGCTGATCTGGCATGTAGTCAGATAGGTCAGTTTGCACTCCTTGCATGTGTCTTTTAAGACAGAGATAAAAGCTAACTGCAATGTCATAGTCTAGATTTAGAATAAAGCATTGCAGAGTGAAATAAGGGAGTGTGCTGAAATCTTCTGGGAGACGCAATGCGCAGTCCTTGACTGGCATGTAAAAAGCCTTTTGCTTTTCACGCAAGGAACAACAAGTTTCACTGCAAACTATCTTGGGCATGTATGGGATGGTTTTATATCTGTTTTATCATTAAAGTCTCCAGACATTATCGTATATTGGTTACTAGATCCCTACTTGAAGTTTGTGCTATTATTTCTATACTGTTATACTGCTGAAACATTGACTTTCAGAGAGCCAGTGATGTTACTTTTAGCATAATATTGTTAGCAAATGCCAGTGAATACTGCCTTTGTGATATCACTTACAGTTCCATATGTTTGCTTATTGCAGGTTCTGAAATACTGTCTGGCAGGAGACACCTTCTTCAGAATGATCTACATAGCGTCCCTTATACTTTTTCTGGCTGGTAAGCATATCATGATAACAAAGCAATATTTTATCAGTTTAGCAGATTCGAATCATTGAAGAAAGTATGAAATACAGAACTCAGTACATACTTCACACAAAGCTTTTGTTTGCAAAAACAAACTTGTAAAAGTTGGGCATTTTTTCAGTTATGAAATGCTGAAGACATGGCAGGCTCATAGGTAATTACGAAGCTAGCTGCCCTTGTGGACCATTTTAAGCTTAGCCAGTTTCCCTTTTTGTGTTCAAATTAACCTATCACATTTGGTTAGAGATTGGTCTTATGCATCTCATTGTCAATAATTATATATTACCCCTAATGAGAATAACTGGGATCATACCATAGATAATTTGAGGGGACCTTTACATGGGATGAACCATTTAGTAGCTGCCTTTGTCCATTAGAAGCAAAGAGGGCAGTTTTAAAGTACATTTTCTGTTTCCTAACCATAGATCCAAATTGGATTTGAATATGGACAGTGATGAACTTTGTTTTATGTGGATGGAGAGTCTGTTCCAGAACAGTGTTAGGCTCTGCAAGATATGCCTGTCCCTCCAAACTATTCTGCTGATGATGCAGAAGAGGGTTAGGTCCCTAGACTGAGTATTTCTGATGTCATTTGACTTGCTGAGATGAGTAAATCCATCAGTAATGGGTCAGAGGATGCATTTTATGCCAGACACAGGTCACCTCCTAGCAGTCTGTTGGATACAGAGTATAGTGACAGGGCTTTGAGTCGCTCAAAGTAGGACATATAGTTTAGGCCTTGTATCATTTTAGAAAGATATCCCTGTGGGTGTTCCATTCGTTTCATGTGTCTGGACAGACACATGCCAAAGGGAGCATCATATTCAATCATTATCCTAATAAAGGCTGAGAAAAGGGGGACAATGACATCTCTAGCTTTAAGCACAATCCCTTTGCTTATAAGCTGTGCAATGTAGAAGAACTTTTTTATAGCAATAGACTCATGCAGGTGGGCGCTTCATCTCCATGGAGAGAAAGAACAACCTTGTTGTTGAGAGAGCAACATTGTTCTCCTAAGGATGGAGATTTTTTAGTATACAGGAGATGGGCATCCTAACTGGATACAACATGCATGATGTCACAGGCATCACTGCCCGTGCTGCCATTCCAATCAAGCCCATCCATTGCAACTAAGTGGAAGCAATTCTTCAGTCATGAGATCACATTCCAGCCTCTACTGTATTATGTCCCTGATTACACAGGACTCCAGTCTCTCTCCTCCCAGTATGCATGAGCTAATGTAAGCCAATCAGTCTCACCCCCTACCCAGTGCCTCCAGTACCTAAGCTGCTAATCAAATCTGGGTTGTCTAGGTTGTACACAGGACTCCGTTCCTCTATGCCACAGATTCAGACCATGAGTACTTTTTCTTCTTTTATTAATGCTTGCAAATACACCAGCTCTCAAGTATTTTGTGTCTATACTTTTATTTAATTTTATTATTTGTAAAGAAAAATGTCCTTTCTTCTTTTGGGACTCAGTTGGCAATGTCAACTGTACTCCACTGTGTATACTATCAAAAAATTGTCCTAATGATAGTTTTTTCCTCTTTGCGGGTTCTGCTCCTTATGTTGGCTTCCCCTTTTTTTTTTGCATTTGCTGATTGTCATCATACACACACACACACACACACACACACACACACACACACACACACACACACACACACACACACGCCATCATGTACATACACACACACACACACACACACATTCAAAAGTGAAACTACCACAAAATAATGTAAATAATGTTGCAGCAAAAACTGTACCTAGAATTATTATTGTAATGTGAAAAGAACTGTTACTTTAAAATGTGATGTAAATAAACCTGTGTCTAGTAGAATCATGCTTTTACTTATTGATCAAGTAACTTCACTATATTACCATGGACTAGACAGTCCATACAGCTGCATATTTTTCCACTCTCCCTAAACATCTCTGCCAAGGATTTTTGCAACAGGCACTGGTACAGGACACACTTTTTGGAGGCTCATTGATTCCCAGGGTGGGAACTACACTTTGCTGTTTTATAGGGATGAGTTCTGTGGCAGCTAGGACATAGGACACATGTTACTGACAACTTCTAATAATGTACCTGTTTAGACAGCATTTATATGGAACAAACTGAAGAAGAAGTCAGTTATGTCTTTCCTCATTTCACCCTCAGTTCACTTTCATAGAATGCTGCAATTTGTCCTAGCACATACAGGGCCTATTCTTTAATCTCTGAACGCACTTATAATAGATATATCACTAGACAGTTGAATTCATCCTGTCATGGAAAGGGTGTCTGCTCCTGGCATAAAGGATACAAGGTAGGTGCTCCCAGCCACAGGTTCAGTCAGATTGTCCTGACTAGCTGCAGTTATGCTTACTACAGGATAATAATTAAGGATTTTAATTTTACTGTCACAAATTTTTTAGTACTTGTTACACCATCTAAACATGGCAAATAGCATCTGCATATCACATCACAGAAACAATGATGTACTAATTCTTACACATAGCCAGGGACAAGATTTATATAAAACTTTATATCTATTAGGCACTAGCCACATAGGATAGGAATACAGCACATAGCTATCACTGGGAATAGATATGGAGAACAGGTATGAAGGGTGAGACTTATCCTACTGTAGCTTGGATGAACAGCCTGTGACATACATTTATGACCCCAGCTGGAGTGAAGTGACAATGATGTCTGTGTTAAAGCAAATAAATACTACATGTCATGTAAACTGGATTTAAGAATGAAAGTGCTCATCTATTTGATTTTCAATAAAGTTTTGATTTCTAAACAGGCTATAATTGCTTGATTATTCCAAAGTCTCAACTACGTTTGTGTACAGTACAAGGTTCTTTTTTCCTGACTTTTTTTCAGGATTCTCAGCCAGCAGCTTTCTTGGTCACAAGTACCAGTTTTCCCTGTGGTCTATTGTTTTTCCTTATGGGATGGAGATGTCTTACCCCACCTAAGGCTGGAAAGCTATTGTGCCTTGATTTAAGTGTATGTACTTTATATATTTTTATAGAGAGAGAGGTTTACTATCAAAATTTCAGATGGCATCCACGTGGACTGGGAATGGTCAAAAGGCTAATTTACAGTTCACTGAGGACTGAACTGAAAATGGTCACCTCCACAACAACGAATGTTAGTGTGCATTCGATGTTGTAAGTTCGATGTTCTGCCTGGTGATCACAGTACAGAGGAAATTGGGAAATGTACCCATTTCCTCACTGTAGTGTGATTTTGGGGTTCATATATAGTTAGCAGGGGGTGTAGGGGGTGCAGGGGGGCTTGACCCCCTGCAAAATGTTAATTGGAACTGACTGAAAGGAATGGTATACTGGGTAATGTTGACTTTGTCGAATAGGGACGGGTCAACATTACCAGGTTAGTTATTTTTGCCTTTCTGATGTTTTATTTTCAGTATTTTTTTTTCAATAATGTGATCACTTGACAACATCTGTTTCAGGATTTTGATAGTAAACCATATACACACACACACACACACACACATATATATATATATATATATATATATATATATATATATATATATATATATATTATACACACACATATATATAGATATAAATGTAGAGATGCACACACACACCCTCACACATCTGTGTAATTTGATCTATACACAACTAATATAAGTATGATTGATTTAAACAGACTTCATCTAAAACAACATAAGTCAAAAAGCATTAAGAAAAAAAAATTTTCAGTGGGGCAAACCCCACTGCACCCCATGTGGAAGGCTTCAACCCCCACATCACCCTAAGTTATATATATAGCAACTCCATGATTAAACTATAGTGGAAAAAAGGGAAAAAACACACTGGAAGTGCACCAGCATCTCACACAGTCCCTATCACTGTGATTAAGCAAAGTGCAACATTGCCTATAGTTGTATAAAAAAATTAATACCATTGATCAAAAATCATAAACTTTCCATATCGTTAGTATTATAATCTGGAGAATATAATTAGACTAACTGTAATTTCATCACATTTTTTAGATAAGCTGTAATTAAATAAAGTGACAAATTACTTGAATGTAACCCATATCCGAACAGTTATACAGGGGACAAGCCCCCAACCCTGTACCCCCCACACCCCCTGATACTTAAATATACCAGTTCCGAGAAAAAACTACAGTGAGGAAAATGGCAAGTCCCGAGTTCAGCACTGTACAGCGATCTCAATACAAAGTGTTTGAGTGTTCAAAGTTTCAAAACTTCGAACATATGGTCTCAGCCATATGGTCTTCAAAATTTTGAAACTTTGATAACTGATAGGGATATATATATAAATATATATATATATATATATATATATATATATATATATATATATATATGGGTCTACTTCTAAACTTTGAAGTTTCAAAACTTTGAATTTGTTATAACATCAAAGTTTTGAAACTTTGAAATGTAAATGAAAAAAAAATTTTTTTTACATTTTTGCAGCCCTCCCACATCCCCTGCAAATCAAATTAAATATACCAACTTTGAGATTGCACTACAGTGAGGAAAACAGTGAATATACCATTCTGCGCTGTACGATGATCTCCATTTAAATGGTTTGAAGTTTCAAAACTTCTGTCTTATGGTCTTGATCATAAAAAATTTGAAACTTTGAAACTTGAAAATTTGGAAGACATACATTCCATTTTTATTGTACCTTTGTAACCTTTTTCCTTGAAAGATTATTGCATATTTAAACTGGGAAAGAAACCAAAGCTGTGCCCCTTGTGAGTCACAGAGAAGTTATATTTTCTTCACCATCCCTGTCTGGAGTTGTTGTGTTTTTTTACTCATTGTCCCTCTAGATGTCCACCAGTATGTGAATTTGACTGCATAATTCCTTCCCTCTCCTCTTTAATTGGCAATTGTCAGTAAATATAAAGTTATAATTTTGTGAAGTCACTTCCCCTTAACCTATTTAAAAATATTTGCCCATTTTCATTAGTTGCACTAAGTCTGCTTTCACACAGGAAAATGTATTAGTCATAGGTGACTCTATAGTTAGGCATACAGACTCCACACTCACTAGACTGGAGAAGAACAGTCTGACAATAAGCTAGTTGTCCTGTGCCAAGATCTGTGATGTTATAAAAGCACTAAGTTCCCTTAAGTCCGACAAATATGACTGTGTATCGGTGGCCCATATGTGAGGGAATGCTGAGGTGCTCCATCTAGAGGGATATGAAGAGACAGACATGATGGAACTTACTTTGCATTTGTTAGAGACAGGAAAGACTCTTGTCTTGAGTAGTATCTTACCTTCACCCAAAGAGATGCCTACATACAAAGACAAGATAATTAGCTTGGGTCTATATTATATGAATGAAAGTTCATGTAATCGAATGCTCTAATGAGCGAAAATCCCGGAAATCGAGATGCGTGCTGTAGGATCACAGTACACTGAAGAATGGAGTATTTGCCCTTTCCTCACTGTAATGTGATCTTGGAGTTGGAATATATATCTAGCAGGGGGGGGTTGCAACCCCCCACAATATCATTTTGAATTTCTGGGATTTTCGCTGATTAGAGCATTCAATTATATGAACTTTCATTCATACAATATAGACCCATTAGCTTTAACAATTGGCTAAGAAGTTGGTACTATTCTAAGGAGATCCATTATGTGTTTGCATGTGATGATAAGGTAGATAAGATTTCCTCTTTCACGAGGTATGGCTTACACCTATCATACTAGGGCTTTTGCATACAAGCTAACTCCCTTGGTGCACCTCTAAAATCCTTTTTAGGCAAACTCCCCCCTGATAGATATCCTACACAGAAAATGAAAACTCAAATTTAGACAACATCAGGATGGCACTACTTGGTACTAGGAGAGTGAAAAAAAGATGGCAGAACTTGAGGCCCTGGTGCAACTTGAATACATTTATATTTATTTATTTAGTTACTGAGCCATGGTTTCAATGCAATGACAGCACACCCTCCTTACCAGGGTTTAGCACTTATTATGTCCTTTGGTAACGTTTGGAGAGTATCTATAGTATTAAAAAAACATGTTTTCATATCAAATTACCAAACCATAACTTGGAGCTCATGGAGGTCAAAATCACCCTTAACAAATCCAACAATTACTTCATTGCTAGCTACAGATCCCCATCAGTGTCACTCTAAGATTACAGAAATTATCTTAACACCATTGAGGCATTAAATATCCAACTAAATACTTTCTCACTAGGGAACATCAATTACCCGAGCAATGATTGGCACAGTTACACCTCTAAAAATAGCATTTCCCAAACTCCATTAATACCAACACACTGGAGCAAATTGTAAAACTACCCACTAGAGGATCTAGTATCCGTGAACTTGTTCTAAGCAACCTAGCCCCTGCCTGCACCCAAACTTGCATCTGCTCATCCTTTGTTAAATCTGACAACAAAGTAGTCATCTTCGCTGTCAGGTTTAGTGTGAGACTATCTTCAGGGGTTTCTCCAAGGCAAACCTACTTTCAGTTGTAAAAGACTTATGCAAAATTCCCAGCAATCCCTTGCAAACTGACCCGGCTGAGAAGGCTGCCGTATTCACCTCTTGACGTTTACCAGCACCCGAATAGTTGCATAGAAAAGTCAGTACCCATCCCCCTAAATATAATGGTATATTCAGGAATAAGTCTCTGCAGCAGAACCCCCATATTAATACACTGTAGAACAAAAAAGAAAACTAAGGAAAAGATGCAAGAAATCCCCATCTCTCTACCTCAAGACTGCACTGAAAATGCTAGCAAGGAGCTTAAAAGCACTTATAAAATGTAAAGCAGAGTATGAAAGTTAAGTTGCAAGAGATTCCAAAGGAAACTACAAATATTTCTTTAGTTATGTCAGAAAATTAAAGAATAATGTCCAACAATGCACTGAGCTTATCCATACTAATATCACACATTCTGACTCCAAGGATATCTAATATATTAGCAGACAAATTTTGTGCAAACTTTATCCCTTCTATCCACATTGTTGCCTCCACTGTCCATGAGAATTTCATTTCCCCTGAAATCACTGTTAAAGGCTAAAAGTAATACTTCCATGGAATTGGACAATATACCAGGATACATTATAATCAGTGCACTGAATGAGCCTCTACTTTAACTGTTTGAGCTTAGCCATCTGCAAGGTTAGTTCTGATGCCTGTAGAGCAGCCACTCTGATGCCAGTACTCAAGGTGGTCCTTCTTCAGACCTGGGAAATTACAGACCCATCATCCTCACAAACTTTATATGCAAAGCCATGTAACATATAGAAAACTCAATCAGTTTGGTTTTGGGAAGGGCAGGTCCTGCATTCTGAACTTGCTAAGCTACTTTGAAAAGGTTACAGGGGCTGTGGACAGTGGTCTTGCTATGCACCCTACTTTTTGTGACTTGACCAAGACTTTTGACACCGTCCTCCCTGCTGTTATTGTAAAATTAGACAAGCTTAATGTAAATATTTACATTGTCATCTAGATTTTAAATTGGCTATCCAATGGATCCCAAGTTGTGAAAGCTGCTGGTTCCCATTCTGAATGTAGAATTGTAACTAGTGGGATGCCACAGAGATCCGTTCTAGTTTCGGTCTTGCTTGGTATTTATTTATTTATTAGACATTCAAGCCAGTATCCCAGAAGGCATGTTACATAATATTAATAGTATCAAACTGATACAGCGTTTATACAGAAAAGTTACATTAAAGCTATAACTAAATTATACAGTATAGTACATTCATGTACATAGATTGAATACATTCATTGCATTCCTTTAAAAATTGTTCAACACATATAAATTGCTATAAAGATTATAGCAGCAAAGGAGAAAACACTTGTATGTACAAAGTGATAGTTTTGGATTTTTAGGTTAATAACAAAGCATAAAAGTTTGGTCAAAGTAGTAGTCAAAAGCTGTAGTTCACATATAGGTAATATTTTATGAGACAGAGATTAACACTGAAATTAATTAATTAGTAGTAAATGTGCATAGGGATAACAGATAAAGTAATATAAAACGTTAGATGGAAGAAAGGCTAAACAGGATTTTGTTGTGAGTATGTGTGAGAAACTAAATTCATGAAAGGAAGGTCAGTAGATATAAAAAGACAGGAAGTAGTAGGAAGAGATAGAGATGATGTGGCATAAGAAAATGTGAGGATAAAAGGGAGGGATGCATCTTAAGTGTTTAAGACTATAGTGAGAGAGAGAAGGAGTGTTAAATGAGGCCTAGTAGTAGAATGTTTGAATGAATTCAGAGATTACCCTGGAGTATTATGGGAGCATAGGCAATTTTTATGTAGGTGTTAGTTAGTGTTATTTTGAAACCGTTCAGTTTGTCTATTGGTTTTAGTTGAGCTGGCATGGAGTTCCAATGCTTGCTGGCATGCTGGGAGAAGAGAGGATCGCCAGCAGAGTTGTTATATATTTTATAACCTGAAGGGATTTATTGCTGGATATTAAATTACTAGTACTAATATATTATTGCCATAGGTCTCCCTATTTGCTTGGATGGTGTATATAGATGTAGGCAGTTATAAGTTGGGAGTAAGAGAAATATTGTGGGATTTCCAGATGATTTAAGTCCTTTAGTGCTTTACAGCGATGTGTTGATTGGGTAATGCTGACTGCAAATTTAGTTATTTTGTTGTAACAGGAGACTAGTTTTGCTTAAAGGGTGGTATTTCAATTTTTGAAGATAGGAGCGTCATACTAGAGGAAGGGGACAAGGTTGGTTTCTGCAATAGATTTTCTTGCATTGCTACTGTGGAACTGTTAGACTCTATAAAGGCAGCCTAGTTTTCTATGGGTTTTATTTATAGCCAGGACTATGTGCAGTGCATATTTGAGATTGCCACTAGTAAGACTTCTAGGAGTCTGGTCTGAGGGACAGTTTCATTTTTTGTGTGGTTTGATGATAAAATATGAAATGTTTGCTTTTTCTTTTGTGTTTTTTTTTTGGGGGGGGGGGGTAAAGAGCATTAGTTTGGTTTTCTTAGCAGTTAGCAGTAGGTCTGAATTTGACACCCAGGATTATGTGGAGAGGAATGCCTTTTGTGTGATATTTTGCAGTTTTTCCAGTGTTAGTGCTGAGAAGATGCATGTAGCATCATCTCCATACTTGACTAAGTTTGCATCTTTTGATGCAGTTTAAAGTTTATTTGTAAAGGTGTTGAAAAGGAGTGACCCTAATATTGATCCTTGGGGTACTCTGACTGTAACTGATAGAAAAGATGAGAAACCTGTTGCCAGTTTACAGCTTGTTGTCTACTTGTTAGGTAACTAAGAAACCAGATAAGGGATGGGTTTTTGAGTCCAAGGGAGGAATGTTCACTAAGAAGTTTTTGGTGAGATACTGTATCAATAGCTTTGGATAGATCGAGGAATAGGGTTAATACCAGATTAGTATTAGTCCTGTAAACATTAACTGTATTAGTAAATTTTAGGAGGGCTGTTGTGGTGCTATGAGCTCGACAGAAGCCATATTGGGTGTTGGATAGAAGGTTATTGTTGATAAAGAGTTAGAGTAGTTGGTGATGGACACATTCTTCCAGAATTTTTAATAAGACAATAGGTCTGTAATTTGTTAACGCTGTAGAATTTCCACCTTTGTGGAGTGGAATGATGACATTTTTTTCCAGATGTCTGGGACATATTTTTATGTTATGGATCTATTAGTAAGGATGGACATAGGGTATGCTATGCTTTCATCTTGGGTTTACAGGTATTCAGAAGGAATATTAAATGCAGGTGTTGATGTTGGTTTGATATTTATTAGATATATTTTTATTACTGTAGCAGGAACAGGTTTGAAACTGAGTTGGGGTATATTGCTTTTTTGAGCAGAGAGGCTATTGGAATGGAAAATGGTGTATTACTTGGATTGATAAGGGAAAGAACAGAGATTACAAAGTGGGAATTAAATTGAATTACAATGTTTTCTGCATAGTCAATATTTGAAGGGGATGGGTGGCGTTTTGACCTGGTTGGAATGGATTTTGTATCATGAACAGGAAATATCTGGGATTATTTTGCTGGTTATTTGGAGGTTAGGAAAAAAAAAAAACTTTTTTGCCTTTATTAATATGTTGTTTTGAAAGATTTATCAGGTGTCTGAATGTTTGAAAGCTAGTCAGTTTTTTTGTTTAAAGACCAAATTTTCCAAGCATTGTCTCTCTGTCTAAGAAGTTTCCCGGTTGATCTTATTAGCCATGGAGCTGGGTGTGATCTTTCCCTTTTATTTCTGAGGAGAGCATGCTCATTTAGTATCTTTAGTATGTTTAAGACTGTTTGGTTGAAATGAGACACAGCATCAACTGATGACATTGTTTTAAGGGAATTCCAGTTATAGTGTTTTAGGTTTGGGTTGAAACATTCTGAGTTGAAATTGGTTAGGTTACGAACTTGCTTGAAGGTTATGTGTTTAGGTATACTTTTTTGCTGCCTCATTGCAAAAGTCAGTAGCTGTTTCCTAGTGAGCTAAAGACTATATATTTATTTATTTATTTATTTATATATTTATTTATTTATTTATTTATTTATGTTTAATTATCCAGTCTAATGTGGACTCTATATTCGTTTTTGTGTGTGTGTGTCTGGAGGGACATATACAGCAGAAATTCAAATGTTTTTTCTGTTATTAATGTTTAGATGTGTTATTAGAATCTCTGCATTTTGAAATTGGGGGCAGATTGATAGGTAACATTGAGAGTTTTTGAAAATAAATGCTATTCCACCTCTACATTTTTGTTTTCTGTCTAATCTATACACTTTAAAGCCTGAAGGCAGAATTTCATTGGCTTTTGTTTCTGGCATTAACCATGTTTCTTTTGCCACTATTATGCCGGGGGAATAGTGGGCAATGCATGAGTGGAAATCCTGAACTTTGTTTCAGATGCTCTGGAAGTTAATACTTAGCAATAGTAAGTTGAATTATTTTGTTTATGGGTGTGGAAGTAATGGTGGGTTAGTTTTGGCAGGGTTTTGAGTAAGTTGTGGATTAGAGGGGGTCCTGGATTAGAGTAGATGTCACCACTAAGTTTGGGTGTAGAGTTGTCAAAATGATAGTAGCATTTAACAGACATTGTTAAAAGGTAGTAATGTTTAGTTTTGAAGATTGGTGTTAGGGAGAGTAGGTCTGTTGGTTTGGTGATTTTTGTCTGTTTGTATGTGAATATATTTATTATTTTCTGTTTGAATATTTTTTTTCTGTTGAAATAGTTGAGAAGAGATGGTAAGGTAGTTGGGTACAGTGTAGGATTTGTCAGGGTATGGGTTTGTAGGAGAAAACTTATGTGATACAGGATAGTTGTGGAAGAAGGTGGTGTGTGTAAGTGAAAAGAGGAGTAAAACTGAGATAATATAGTATGCGAAATTCTTACAATAGTGTGGGAAAAGGTAGATGGTTAGTTTGTGTACAATATGTGAAGCAGAGTAGTTATACAGGAGCAGGAGAAATATGCTTTTGGATGTGAATGTGTAAGTGATTGTGCTCGTACAGTAATGGACTGTTTTTATGTTCTAGGGGCCGTATGTTGATTAGGTAATGTGTGTGTGTGTGTGTGTGTGTGTGTGTGTGTGTGTGTGTGTGTGTGTGTTGACTGGTTGGACTGAAGCGAAAGGGTGTGGTCATGAAGAGTAAAAGTGTAGATGTTGAAAGGCAGGGTGGGAAATGGGGGTAGGGGTAAACTGAAAACATGTCACTACATTGCCCCTTGAAATTTATTTCAGATCATAGGCTCCATCTAAATCATTGCAATGTCTGTCCTGTGCAATTAATCAAATGTTAAACTGTCCTTGATTTTGTTATTCTTAACTGGATATTTATGAGAGCAGCAAAATACGTCTGAATGCAGTTTTGGTCACTTGCAGATAGTGAGATATCAGTACCTCACATATATTCTGGAGAAAATCAAACTTATTTAACAAAACATTCTGTAATACAATGTCTTTAGCTGGGATATCACCTTTTGTTCCATATTAAATACCTTTATAAAACTGTTGCAGATCTTACCATAAACTAAAAACTCAGTTTTCATTTGCTGACCAATTCTTCTTTGATGAAAGACACTTAAAAAAAACTATTCTGTTGCTTTAAGTAGCTCATACATAGCATAGACTAGATTCAGATCTGCTGAATATACACTGTATTGTTAGACTTAAGCACTATTCCAGCCATCTTACATTAGGAAGGCCTTGCCTGCACCCTTGTGGTAGAAGTGGTTAGTCTGAGCCTCATCTGAGTTGGGGATTACTAGAGGAAAGCTCACTGTGGGCTTTCTCATTGGTAGCTTAGCTTAAAATTGTTTAACTTCACCTGTATTTAAGCCTCGTGTTTGCACGTAACTGCGCACCATGCAATGGGGTTCAGAGGTGCCCTGTATAAATGCAAACACCTTGAAAGACAATTTTCTCCTAGTCATCTGTTAGTAAACCCTCCCAAACTTCCCTGTTGCACTGCAGGAAACTCAGTTGCACACTGAGAAGCTTTGCAATGTAGTAATTCCCTCGTGTACTGACAACCACTTACTCCTAAAATAAACAAATACAATATGTAAGAGAGACAATTACACTGAATTTGAAATCAATTTTCCCATGCAACAGCAAACCGGACATCAAATACGTTGTCAGCACACACACACACACACACACACACACACACACACACACACACACACACACACACACACACACACACACACACATCACCTCTCATACAAAACAAGGTCACAACACATAAACCCACATACATGGAGGTACTCAATAGAAGTCTTCCAAAAGATCAGAGACCTCCCAAGTGCAAACCACTTGCACACACTGCAAAGCAAAAGGAATCCACTAACACACACCAATGTCTCAGCAAATAAGCTTGTAAGGAAAAACACCTCAAAACCAAATGTCCTGGTCATGACTCCATACTGAGACACACAGATGTCCCCCTCACCAGACTGGACAAGGAGAAGGTCATGGTCGGCTGCCTGTTAGGTGCCAGGATCTGTCTAATCATGCACACACCCACATCACATAACGGTTATTGTTATGACATTGTCATATTATGTATTGGGGTGAATTATATGAGCTGTACCTCTCTGTATTATATGAAAATACACATGACTGAACTCTCATATTACATGTCCCAAGCAGGTATGACCCTAGCCCTAAGCAGCATTCTACTTTTACCAGGATGATGCCACAGTATAAACAAAAAAATGACTGACTTCTACAATTGGCTTAGCTTCTGGTGTCAGTCAAGGGGGATCCAGTGTCTGTCAGCCTGGGAAGACATGGTTGACAGTCCACCATGCTTTGCCAGAGATGGTCTTCACCTGCCTCTTCTAGGCTTTTGGATACTGGCAAAAGTGCTTGCCTCCCCATAGTGCCTTTTTTAAGCATCAAAACAACAAAATTTCTGACTTGAAAAAATCCACTTGAGACGAACTCAGGGTTATGCTGCTTAATGATAATAGACTAAACAGGAACTGCAGTCCCTGGAAGCACTCCTCACCATGAAAGATGCTGATTTCTGTGCAGTCACTGAGACATTATTCAAGGCCACAGAGAGCACCCCAGATGTGGAAGGCTACAATGCCTTCCACATGTTCAGACCCCAAAATAAGCATGAAAGAACCAAAGCTGGAGGTGTATCCATCTTCATTAAGGCCTGGTTAAACAGTATGTTTCTCTTTAGCTCCTCTAGGTCTGAGTAATTATAGGTAAAACACCCTACCACATCACTGATAGCTACAGGTCTCTAACCATGAACCAAGAGAAGCACACCACCTACCTGGGCTTACTAGAGTCACTCACTACACAGCCAAATGCTTTGGTCATGGGAGATTTCAATTGTCCTTCCATCGACTGGGCAACATACACAAGCACAAACATTCTCACTGTAAGGTTCCTGGACTTTGTCAGTACAAATATCCTGAAACAGCTAGTCCGCACTCCACAAGGTGCTCAAATGTCCTACACTTAGTACTGACCAACATGGGGGGGGGGGCACTGTGCGACCCCCTGAGTGTTGTCCTCCCTGGTAAGGTCAGACCATGAATATGTCTCATTCAAAGTAATGATCAGACCTGACACCCCAACAGGAGCAAACAAAACAGAAAAATTTCTTCAAAACAAATACAGCCTATTAGGTGATAGCATAAAAAGTTTCAAACCCCCTGCTAACACAGCCAACAATAAATCCTATGCAGAGAAGTACACATATGCCCTGTATAACCACCCAAGCAACTGTATAGACTCAGCTGTACCTGACCGGATCAAAACCAGGTCTTCCTGCAAAAAAACAGACCATACTGGTGGACCTCAATATAAATAGGTTATATAGCAAAAGGAGGAAATTCATGTCTAAGAACAAGAGGGAACTTACTCAGCAGAAGAAGAATACCTTCCACAGTTGGAACAAACAAATCAGACATTTTGTAAAGTCCACTAAAGCTAGTTAAGAAGCCAAATTAGCATCCTTAGTTAATGACAGTCATAAGGCATTCTTTAGCTACATCTGGAATCTAAAAGGGAATGCCCAACTATGTGCCGAACTCTCATACTAAAGCTGAGGAAGTTGCCAACCTGCTAGATGATAAATTTGACGCAAACTTCACCCCTCCTGGCCCCGCCAGCATACAAGCATATCTGACACCAGTCCTCTACCTAGTATCACCAAAGACCATGTGATATCCATGCTCTCTAAGGCCAAAAACATGGCCTCTATAGGATCAGATAATATTGCAGGCTGCTTACTAAACAATTTAAAACATGACATAGCAGAAACAATTAGCACTATCTTTAACCTCAGCCTGAGCACTGGATTTGTTCTAACAGTGTTGAGAACAGCAACAGTAATCCCCTTGCACAAAGGAGGTCCATCAACCAACCCTGGGAACTATAGACCCATAAGCATAAACCTAACCAGCCTTATCTGCAAGGCCATGGAAAAAATCCTCATGGACCTTATTCACAAGGACATAGGTGACCTTCAAACTCTTGACCTGACAAAGTTTAGCTTTGTTAAGGGTAGATCATTAGCTCATTCTTATTGAATCTGGTGGACCTCTTTGAGAATGTCACCAAAGCCCTGGATGAAGGCAAAATAGCACATACTGCCCATCTTGACATAGCCAAGGCTTTTGACACAGTCCCCCTCTCAAGTATCATTGAGAAACTCTCCCAGCTGGGGATTAACCCATATGTCACTAAATGGGTAGCCAACTGGCTCACCAACAGAACACATACTTTCAATGCTGTGGATTCCACTTCTACCTGTAGACCACTTACCAGTGGCATACCATTAGTATCTGAGTTAGTTCTCAGATGTCCAGGTAAAGTAGATGGCCTATGGCTTACCAAGTTTGCTGATGATTGCAAACTTTGCACAATCAATGAGTCCCCACATGATGTTCACATATTACAAAAGGGGCTAACACAGACAAATGATCAGCGCCAAAGCCACAGACTAAAACTAAATTCAAAAAAGTTCATTATTATCCACTTTAGCAAAGAGGATGTCCCTGCAAATTACAATATTGACAGCACCCTGCTAAGTTCATACCCAGTGGTGTGAGATTTGCGAACACATTTTGACAGCAGTCTAAACTTTGCTCACCATGTGTCCAGAGTGGTAAGCAAAGCCTTCTACGTTGCACATCTCATGAGTAAGTGCATTGCATCCAAGACTCAGGATGTTATAACTCCTCTCTGCTTGACCTTCATCAGACTACTAATAGAATATAATGCACCCTTTTGTATGTACCTTGCCAGGCATATGCAGCAGCTGGACAGACCACAGACGCTTCTCACCAAGAAAATTCTGTGCCTCCAAGACATGACCTACATGGAAAGACTGAAAGCTCTGTCACTGTACTCTGTATCCCAAAGGCTGCTGAGAGGCAACTTGTCCTTGGCATACAGAGCAGTCTCTGACCCTGTCCTAATGGAAATACAGCACATCCGCAAATCAAATGGGACAAGAGTCACTCACTCCAGGGAATCTAAATCTAGCCTGTGACATTAACAGAATATGGAGAGACAGCTATATCTCCCAGAGATTGCCATTCCTCTGGAATAAACTTCCAGTTCATGTGAAGCAGAGGTCCTCAATGAACCTATTTAAGCACAACCTCGTCAACTGGATGGGAGACCATAAATTCATCCTGGGGGTGGCACCTATGTCCCTCATGGACAGGGTCAGTCCGTGCTGATTATAGACTTACTCTGCAAATAATGACCATCTAACCAAGGTCAATTAGGGAACATGTGTATAACATGGCTAGGCGTGTAATGCCATAGGGCCATTAACCTAGCCTAGTAACCTCCTATGAGCCTATGAACCTATGAAATAAAACTTCCAATGGTAAGCCAATGTTAGGTCTGTCCTTCCAGAAACTACATTTCTAAGAATGTATCATTGTCATTTTTTTTAGAAATGTAAATAACTGACATGATGAATGCAATAGTCATCCATCTACCTATTTAACTGAATAAACTACTTGAAACTTCAACAAGGCATCTTTATTCCTCCCACATGTAGGGTATCAGAAAGACAGAAAGACAGTCTCGTAGACCTGCTAGTTAAAGTGATTTTATCAGGACAAATCCTTTGTACTGTCTTTCTTGTTAGTCCAGTTACCCTCTGGGTTACAGATGGAACACCAGACTTGACTCGAGCCTTCTGTATTTCCTCCATTTTTTTAGAAATGGGGATCTATGTGTAGTAATTTGTGAAATATCTGCACCAGCATAATTCTGTTATTATGGAGTTTATGGTGCAGATGGGTAACTCTCCTCAGCCATTTATATGCACCAAGCTGGACAGTGTGGATCTAACTGCAAGTGCTACCTTCTACACTAGCACCTTATGTTTGTAACTCTTAAGACAGCTATATTTTTTCATCTTTAAATCTAAGACTCCTCCATAAACCATGACTCTATCCTAAAATCTGTATTTCTTCTGCAGTAGGACTGTACACCTGCCATATGTGCACAAACATTTAACATTTATATAGATTGTAACTATCCCTCCTTTTTGTCATTACAGTTTAGTGCGGATCACCACTACCATCTGACAAAAACATAGTTATGCCTAAGAATCTTTTTGTCAGTGCACTTCATTTTTCTGTATGAATGCAAACTGCTTACGTTTTCTTTATCCAGCTTCATTTATTAATAAACTCAATAATATTTGCTTTTAACTTTTTACTCTTCAGTTAATGTTCTCATTTTTATCATTTTTTTTCCATTTTTATTTTATTCTGTTTAGTTTCAGTTTAGTTCCATGGTGATGTATAATCTGGACAGTACTAAGTTAACGAATAATTAAAGTGTAGTAAAAGGTAACCATCTCAATCAGGCGCAGTTTCCTCCATGGTTTCCATTCCATGTTCCCACCATTACCTTCTCCAGTGAGGCAAACTGTGGCTTCAAGATTTCCAAACATCATGTTTTTCTAGCCCATGGCAGATGTATAACTACCCTGAGGGAGCTATTCCTTCTATAAAGTGCAATATCTGCTCCCCATAGATTTGATTAATCTGTAACTATGATAAGTTACCCTTGCATTAATAACTTTATAAATAACATCAGGGCTTATTCCACATTTTTGAAGTCCTGTCTTGCCCCAAAAGGTCTGATATGTAGTGTGATGACAGGAGGTACAACCAGCTATGCCAAGAGAAATAGGGCAGTGGATGTATAATATAAGCCAGCACAGCTTTCTGGAATTTTGTAGAGAATTATATGTCATTTGTATATCAAACTGATTTGTGCAGATGCTTGTGTTGAAAAATGTATTTGTAAAGCTGTTTGTGTTAAAATGTATCAACAGTGTGCACTACTGGGAAGAAAAGAAATGTGCATGCATTATTGTAACTAAAATAAATGTATACATTTCAACAGATGATACTGAAAGGGAATAGGTTAATCACAAGCCAGCTGCAGCAAACTGAAAAATAGTTGAAATTAAATTAATAAAGATTGCATCTTACAGTTCTGGTTGCATCCAGAGACAAAATGTCCGGGAAACCAAGTATTACAAAGCCTTCTATATTGTCTTTAGCAGGGTGCTAATTGCTATTCTGGGGTGTAGAGGTTTGAAATTGTTTTATGACTTCCAAGAGCAGCAGCAGATCTGAGCAAAGCTCTATCTGTGTGTATGGTAACACATAGGTGCTAAATCCTGACAGCTTCTAGCAATGGGGGTTGCATGGGAATGAGAAGATAGATTATGAGATGCATGTGATGTTATTCTGTATAGAAATAATGTTTTAATATTAGAGGAGACTGAAGTCTCAATAGCAGTTTGTTCTTGGAATGTGACAAAAGAGGAAGACCGCTCACCCACTTCATCTTGCCTTGTGCTAGTAAGTGACCAGGGAATAGTACTTTTTAGACTAGTTAGGAAATTATAGTAAGAATATCTATGTATTGTTTTTCTGTAACTGTGTGAATCTGTCCAGTTGTGTTATTTTTAATATTTCCTGTGATTGAAACTCTGGTGTAGATAGATATGTAATATTTTCATGTTTTTTTATTATTAAATATATTTAAACTTCTCACTGTGGCTGGTCCTTTTAGAAAAATATGTAAGTTCTGAGAGTATTTGTATATATTTAAGTTCTGAGAGTATTTGTATGTATTTATTTGGTGATAACTCTGGCCACTCCTGAAAGCCTTGCTGTTTGGTCAACATTACCATTTGTGTTAATATTAATTTCACTCATTATAATTTGGTACACTTTTAAGAGCCTTATGTAGCTGGCTTTGTAGTGCCCTCTGGCAGTGATAGCTACTTTATAATCTGGGCAGGAGGAGGCACAGTGGGTAAATCTGTGGCAGCCTTTCCCAGGTGTGTGTGGGGGGGATCAAATCTCACAGTATGTATGTGTCAGCTACTTGGATCAGGGACATGAAGCATTGGTTTCACAGACAGAGTGGTGGAGGACTTGACTTGGGCACTCGGCTGAAGACTTAACTCTGCAGCTGTGCC
>NC_056741.1:1534952031-1535034531 GCF_019279795.1 Protopterus annectens | reverse complement strand
CCTATCAAAAATCCTTGAGAAATGAATTCACTCTCAGCTTATGAAACATATAACCAAATGCAGCCTCCACTACAACACCCGGCATGGCTTTAGGCCTAACCACAGTACTATTACTGCTCTTCACCAACATAGTACACCAATACAGAAATGAGGGAAACCTTGTTTCTTCACTTTTCCTTGACCATTCCAAAGCATTTGACACAGTGTCCCACCAAAACCTTCTCTCTGAACTTGCAGCTCAAGATCTCACTTACCCCTCCCTGTCCTGGTTTCAAAGTTATTTATGCAAACATCAGCAGGCAACTAAATGGCAACAATACCTGTCAGCATTTTAACCAGTCTTTTTGGTGTTTCCCTGGGGTCGATACTTGTCCCCCTTCTAGTTAATATTTTCATAAACAAACTTTATACCACTATAACACTTACCACTCTTGTACAATATGCTGACAATTCACGCCTTATTTGTTCTCCCCATGCATAACAAAATTTCAGGAAATCATTCAAAAATCATTCACTGATATTGAAATATGGCTACAAAAATGTAACTTGCTGTGTAATGCCAAAAATAAATAAATAAATAAATAAATAAATAAATAAATAAATAAAAAGCTTATGCTATTTGATCGAAAACAATACCTTAACCAGAAATGCATGTTTCATATTACCTCAAGTAATAACACAAAAAGAGAAACCATAAGCCAAAGTAAACTACTCTTTGTCATAATAGAAATAACCTCAGATATGATCGCTACATACTTTTATTTATTTACTTGACATTTGTTTACTGCGGAAGTCTGACTGGGTCAGAAAGAACCCATTTTCAGTGGAGGCCCGGGGAGAAAAGCTCCAGTTACATACAGACATGTACGAACTTTATACAGATTACATACAAATTGCATGAGTTGCAGACATGTACAAACTTCAAACAGATAACACTAAATTTGTATAAGTTACAAGTACATACAGAGATGTAAAAAATAAAACTTTATACAGATAGCAACAAATTACTTCAGTTCAAGTAAGCAGGTACATTGATATGAGGCAGATGGTAACTATTCAAACAACTGATACAGATATGAAAGTAAATAATACAGAGTGAATGGAGTACAGATGGAGAGAGAGAGAGTGAATAAGAGGTGCATTCTAGTCTGATCTGGAGAAGAGATTGGCCTGGATCAGAGCAAGGGCAAAGCCAGGAGTTGAACATGTGTTGTTTCAGTACAGTTTTCAAGGCAGGCGGGTTAGTAGTATTTCTCGCAGTAAGCGAAATAGAGTTCCATGCTTTTGCAACATAGCGGAAGTAGACGCTTCGTCCAGCTGACTCAGAAGATTTGTATATAGAGAGAAGCTCTACCTGTAGAGCTAAGTGTTCTGTTTGGGATGTAAGGTGTAATTATGTTATTTAGTGCTGGGCAGGCTAGGGTTTTGTAGATCATCTTGTGGAGAGTTAGAAGTTGGGTATATAGTAGGTAGTTGAGGAATTCTAGACAGTTTAGTTTTTTAGTGATAGACAGTGATAGGTTCTAGGTTTTGAGTTGGTGGCAAATTGGCCACTTTATTATAGCACTGTTCCATTTTGGATCTAGAGGAACTCTGTAAATTGGTAAGTATTGGAGTACTGTAAACCAGGGAGGGTAGAAGAAAAGTTTTGACAAGGGTGGTTTTGGATGAAGTTGTTAGTGTATGTTTGTTTCTGTAAAGTGTGCCAAGTTTCTGGTGGGTTTTCTTTATGTTTTGTTGAATGTGAAGATCGAACCGAAGATGATTGTCTATGACTACACCCAGTAACTTGGAGTTGCGGACAATTTCAATGGTGGTGTTATCAGCCGAGGGAATTTTGACGTTGTTTAGATTACTAGTACAGTTCTTTGGCTGAAAAAGAAGCAGTTTACTTTTTTTTGGGTCGAGCAATAGCTGGCAGTTGGTAAGCCAGGATTCAACAGCAGAGAAACTTTGTTGAATATCAGAGAGAGAGAGAAGCAGGGGTAGTGTGTGAGAGGTACAGATTATTATGGAATCATCAGCATATTGGATGAATGTTCCATTAGCAGATGCTGTACAAAGATTAGTACAACTATTAATAAGTAGGGGTCCTAGGATGGATCCTTGTGGAACTCCAGTGGGATTTGCTAGAAAGGGGGAAATAACACTAGACCATTTTACAGATTGTTTTCAATTGTGTCAGTAACTGTGGGACCAAATTAGTGCAGCATGGTAATTCCTGGGTTAGAGCGCTTCTTCAAGTGTAAAGAGTGAGACGCGGTATTGAATGCCGTTGAGAGGTCAAAACATAGTGCAGATACATAGCAAACAGAGTCTCTAGCTCTCTTTACAAAGTCAGTGAAGGTTATGAGGCTGTAGTTGTGCTGTGGCCAGGATGAAAACCATGTTGTGTGTTTGTAAAGTGCTTGTTATGCTGTAAGTAATTCATGAGTTGAATGTTGAAGATGAATATATTTTTCCAGTATTTTAGAGATGGGAGAAAGTATGGCTATGGGTCGAATATTTGTAAGTTTGGTGGAGTTACCTGCCTTGTGAATGGGGATGATATGAGGTTTTTTGCCAGATACTAGGTATTTTGGACACAGATATGGATCGATTGATAAGGATACTGACTGGGTATGCTATGGAGTCAACTGCTAGTTTTAGGTATGCAGGAGGGAGGGTGACAGCAGAGGTAGAGTAGGGTTTGAATTTGTGCTGTAATCTTTTTATGAGGCATTGGTTGAAGAGCGAAAGTAGGAAGGTTCTCAGAAGGTGTTTCTGTGCAATGGGAGTAAGGATGGTGAGAAGGGTCTGGGTCAGTTGAATGGGGAGTATTAGGGGTAGATGAAGAGGAAGAGTGGTGGATATTGGAGGTTTTAGTGATAAGATCAGTTCTTGATCTCATGAAGTGGATGTTAAAGTCTTCAATAATTTGAGGGGGAGGGGCATTTAGCGAAACCTTGAAGTCCTTTTTTGTTTCAGGGTAGAGTAGTGTTGTGATAGTGGAACAGAACCTTTTTGGATTAATTTTGTGCTACTGCTGTAGCTGACTATAGTACAGATGTTTGTCTTTGGTGACTAGTTTTTTAGCTTGGTTACTTAGCTACTTAAAAATAATTAGGTCTTGTTCTTTATTACTTTGGTTCCACAGAGTCCAGGCTGCATCCCTTTTTTCATTATGCCAAGGCAAGGGATTGTTTTTGATGTTTTTGTTTCAAACTGGAGCAAGTGTATCTAATAATTTTAGGAAGCAGTTATCAAAGTAGTCTGCTGCCTCATCTAGTGGCGCTACCTTTAGTGGAGACCAGTTTATTTTCCATACTAGGTCATTAAACCTGTCATTAGAGAAGTTGATGAGATAACAAACCGATTATAGGATGTGAATTTTTGGAGGGTGAGTGTTTACCTATGTGGTGAAGGCAGGTAGATGGTCACTAAGGGTGTTTGGATGTTTACCAGAATTGGTAAGGTTAGAAGCATGTGATACCAGGATCCAGTCTAACATGAAATGTTGAGTGTATTTTTTGTTGTATCTAGTAGTGCTGGGGAATAGCTGAGAAAAAACATATAGGTTGATGCTGTTAGTGGATAGATGGGATGTGACAGTTTGCCAGTCTATGATGATGTCTCCTAAAATGATAGTTTCATGTTGGAATGTTTGGGATGTCTAGGAGAATATGTTTTCTAGAATAGCGGTGTTATTACCTGGGGGGGTGTAGCAAACAATTATGAAGATTCTCTGTGCTGTTAAGGTTTTGGAAGGATATTAGCAATTCTGCTGAGGAAAAAGTAGGGGTATCATTTATGTATGGTGTGACATTAAGATGCTTCATTCCATCAAGAAGACTCACCAAAACCTTGGGTACCTCTATAGGGCAAAACACTATCTGACAGATCAAGCACGACACCTCCTTCCTTCTCTATTATATTGCTTCCCCTATTCTTACAAATATCAACACTATGTATAAAAGTAAAATAGCCTTCTGCTACTACGAATAGCTTAATTTGCAAACTACCATCCAGCCTTATAAAACAATTAAACTGGCTTGAACTCTCTAACCTGATGACATACTCACAGATAATAATTGCCTGAAAGCTATTGTAATCCCCAAACAAATGCCAGGCCTTACAAAATACTCTGCTGCACTATTTGGCCACTAGAAACCTTTGGTCTAACAATAATCTCTTACTATGCATCAGTAGGGCATTCAACACTGCTTTATGTGTCAAAAGTCTGGAATGAACTCCTCACACAGATAGAAAATTTAAACTGTTTCAAAACTTTGCTTAAACAGCACCTATACCAAACATGGCTTTTTTCTTCTTGTTCACCTGGCTAGCTTACTTGTATTACTTTTCTCCAATTCTTACAGCCATTTGCTTCCTAATCATTTGTACCTATCGCTCCTCCTGATACTGCACTAATTTCCTAAACTCTTACTCTTCCTGCTTCTCTCACAGCCCACCACTAACTACAGTTTGCTCCTCTGTCCTTTTATCTCCCTGTTCATCGCCATAAATTCTCCTTTCATATCTCACTTATCATCAGTTTTTAAGTAACATTACTACTTGGGGTCTACTTTATTCCCGCAAAAGCTGAATCGCTCGAATACAATTTGCGCGACACATAACGAGCGAAACATGAGTACGTTGAATACACTAAACAGCGATAGTGGAAATATCAAATTTGCATAGTTGGCCCGTTTGCAGAATAGCTCCATAAGGTAAGTGTGTGATAGTTATGGACCTTAGGGTTAGGGTGCGGGTTAAGGTAAGTGCATAGATAGGTAATGTGTGTAAGGTTTAGTGTAGGGTTTTGTTAAGTGTATGTGTGTGGAATATTTAGTTTGTTTGGGTATAGCTCAGTAGGGTAAGTGTGCAGTAGTTACAGGTCTTAGGGTTAGGGAGGGGTTAAGGATAGTGCATAGATAGTTGTGTATGTAGAGTTTAGTGTAGGGTTAGAAGTCGGGTTTTAATGCTTTACTTTAGGGTTAGAAGTAGGGTTTTGGTTAGTTTGTGTATGTATTGTTTTTTACTGTGTTTCGGTAGGTAGCATGTTGCAGGCGGTGGGGTTGGCCAACTATGAGAGATCGAGATTTTGAATTTCGCAGTTTAGTACGTGCAACGTTTTCGCATTTCGCTCGTTATGGTTCATGCAAGTTGTATTCGATCAATTTGGCTTTCGCGGGAATAAAGTAAACCCACTACTTGTATGTCTACAAATTATTACTAACCTCAAAAACACCTCAGTTTGATCTTCTCCCTGAAGCCATCTTGCTATGAATTCATTAAGTATTATTGTATATTATTTTTATTATCCAATATATGTTAATTTCTCTCTTGTTTTTTGTGTTAAAATAATATGCTCATGTAAGAAATATTTAGAAATCATGTAAACATAGTCATGCATAATACATTAGCTATTATTGTATATTATGTTTATATTCAATAATTAGCCAACATATCTTAACTTTTCTCTTCTTTTTTGGGTTAAATGCAATGTTCATGTAAGAAATATTTAACAATTATGTAAATAAGCTCAGGTACAGATGTTTTAACTTGTGATTATAAATGTACATCACATGTAACTTAAATGTGGAGGTTTTCTCACCAGTACTCTGCTGAAAATGGGTTTTACCAAGTTGGACTTTTTCTGGTCAACAAAGGCAAATAATAAATAAATAAATAAATAAATAGATAAATAACTAATTCTACACTTAAAATAATAACCCTCTTTCTTGCTTCCTGCAAATCAAATACATTTTTGAATTACTTGTTCTTTGCTGATTATTATAGATTTCTGTTCTTTTGATTCTCATTCTATTTTTATTTGCAATGGTCTCCTTGTCCTACTGATTTATTCTTTACTACCTTTTGATTCTGCTCTGACATGCCTAGAGATGAAGATCAGCACCGCCAACAAACTAAACAGCTTTTGACCTCTTCTTCTTCTTTCTGCTTTTTCCGGTTAGGGGTTGCCACTGCAGATCACCTTTCTGCTCAAGACTGGCAACAGAGTTTTACGGTGTCGAGTTGCCAACCTGGTGCCCAACTTTGGGTTACCATTACTACATTGACAGTCCATTCCATTGAAATTGACATCACCGACACGGCAAATCACTGACAACTGAAGAGCTGACGTTTCCCAAACAGTAAGTAACCGTTTGGCCATCAACCTTCAAAAAAACCACCAGCAAAACAAAGCCCCCCACACCCCCCTTAATAAATATTCCAACTCAGAGAATGCACTGGGGGTAAAGGAAAAGTTCAGTTTGATGGCCCAATGGTTACTTACCATGCGGGAAATGTCAGCTCTTCAGTTGTCGATGATCTGCCATGTCGGTGAAGTTGGTTTTGATGGAATGGGCTGTCGATGTAGTAATGGTAACCCATATATATATATATATATATATATATATTTTTTTTTTTTTTTAAGTCATAATTAGAAATAATGATGCCTTGCATTATAATAATCAAAAAACTGTCACATTTACTGCATTTTCTTGTCATCATCACTGTTTCATCCGTTGACAGCTTCTACAATATGCAACGTTAAAGTGCATTTCTCATGAAAAGAGCCTTAATTAAATGATCATGCACATAGTGTAATGCCTTATTAGCCTTTCTGTTTGAAAAACCTCAACATTCCTAATATAGTAGTCTCTCGCAGTATCACATATGGTAAACTCCACAGTTTCAAGTGGCTAAGTAAGGGGCATTTGAATAATACAGTTTCCGGACTACCTCACTTAAAAATAGTTTGGAAATGATATGGTACCATAATCTTTCAAATGACTTATATGTTTACAGTATATGCAATTCCACTTTTATAGCAATGTACAGTCCGTGGTTTATTTTGCACTTGTAAAACATCAGGTCTAGTCAAATCCGTACACAGAAAAATAAAACAAGGATGAGATTTCAGTTTCATTTCCTTTATTCAATAAAACATACCTATAAACACTGCTAAAGAGGAGGCTACTGCTTTAGTCCCATTGGCCTATCCTGGTTAGTCAATAAATATATAATAAGTAAATAATCAATATTTTTGAATAGCCTGTTTCATTATCTGCATTATTTTTGGATTGGTGATAACGTCTGTTATTATTTTTGTTTATATGCTCCATTTTGTTAATTAAGTCAGTCTCAGATTAATCAACCAAATGCTCCTTTAAAGGCACGACTAGGAGAGAAAAGTTCCACAGTACAAATCCAATAAACTTCTTAATGTCTACATGTCTGAAGTTCACCTAATGACCGTGAAAGAACTCAGTAGTTTTCACTGTGCATGGGCTTTCATGTAAGTCATTCTTAGCAGAAAAATGGTTAAAATGTTACAGACAGTTGTAAAACTGTAGTCCACCTTTGTAAAGCAACCCATTTTAACATAAAAAAGGTAAACTGAGTCTTAACAATATGAAGTGGTTGAAAATATCTGGATTACAGTAGAGTTCTTCTGTCTCCTGTGTTTCCATGGTGTTTAATATGTACATCTTGTTGCTGGTTGTGATATACTAATGGCAGAAGGATTGTATACTGAAAGGCATAATAATGTGGCCAGACTGTTGTACTGGGGATTGTGCAAACATTATAATATTCAAGAGGATGAAAAACACTGAAAACATGAGTCACAAAGCATCACAGAAAATGATGAAGTTTATATCACATGGGATTACCCATTGCCAACAGTTCAAAAAATACACATGAGAAAACTAAATATAGTAGTCCTTGGAAAGAAGACAAAAGTCGCATTAATCATTGAAATTGTTGCACCCAGTGATTACAGTGTCTTATGTACAGAGAGATATAAAGTCGTAAAATACCACAATTTGCAGGCAGAAATGAGAGCAATGTGGAAGAAAGATACCCAGACACAAGGTAGCCCGCAGGACTTTTTGCAGGGGGGTGCAAACCCAGAGCCCCACCCACATAGCCCCAGCCCCTCCGCCCACACAGCCCCACCCCCCCCCCACACAGCCATTACAGGGTCCCATTACTTGGCTATTTCTCCCCAGTTGCCATAAATACTGCTGAAAATTCTCAGTGTGCATACTGTTTTATGCTTTGCTTCTACAATGATTACAGATATCTAGATTTAATTAGGAATCCATTATAAGTTTTTTTTTTTTACATACCCCACGTACATTGCAACTAACTCAAGGGAACTTTCAGCTGCCAGCCCTTTTGAATTCTGATCAAGAAGGCTTGGCTGTTCAGTTCTCTGTACTGGAATAATTTCTCATTCATTGCTAATAATCATTTCATTTACTTGGGTACTAACAGAGTTTTCCTTTTTACTTACTATAAAGACATAGTATTTGTTTTATCTCAAAATACTTCCCCTTGTTTTATTTATTTATTTATAAGTGACTTAGAAACAACTACTGGGGAATAGTGTTCATTAGCTGGGATTAGTGTGCATTAGCTCAATATTTCTCATGTAGGACACTAAACTGAGTCCAATGAGCCTGTTCAGATTATACAGATTTAAACAGATTAGTTTATAACACTAGTGTTATTTGGCTTCCAAGATTAGCTCTCAGTAACACAAGTTGCTGTTTAAATAAAAACTGTTATTCTGTGCTCTGAATGCATGACACATTATAGCTGTATTTAACTTAAACTGTGTGCAGTCACTAAATTATGTATATCTTTTAATTAATGCTTAATCAAGCATGTCTTCATAATCCCAACATTGACACAGTTGCAAGTCATCATCTTTTTAAAGATGATTCCAATAGCCCTAATATATGCACATTACTAATTCTTTTTTCAAGTTTAGTTTTACTGAGTGGGCGAGGGAAATTCTGGGTGTTTTCTGCTTTTGTGTGGTTGACCCTTAGTTATATGAAACTGGGTCTATTATCAGTGATGTGAGCAACTTCATTATATGCTTATCTAAAAGCTTTAGACCTTATTTATTGACACAGACATTACAGTATCCTTCCTGTTACTGTGATAAACCAAAGTAGCCATGCATAAGAAGTGTACATATTTATACATATGATTATAATATATACAGATTGTTTTAATTATAATATAAAATAATTTAATTATATCCCTTCTGTAATACAGCACCACTTGTTAGTGTGTTTTAAATTTATAGTTTTGGATGTTTTTCCATCAAGTAATGAAACAAAATATATGAACCAATAATGACAAACTGCCCAATTCAGAACATTTCAGCCATAAAAGGCCACTTAAACGTCTGTCATTACAATCCACCCATGTCAGTCAGTATGCACAATCTCTGCAGAAGTAAAAGTCATCTGAGTAATTCCACATTAAAGAGATCTGAAACTAATGAAGAGGTTGTTGCTAGAAAACAACGTTATATTTCAGTGTTTCATCTACAAATTCAGTGCCTATTGCCCTTAAAGAATAAATTGCCCATACTACATTAAAAAAATGGTAAGCTAGTATATTGAAATAGGGAATGGGTAGCAAGCTGAAAAACAGGTTCATAGTTACTAGGCATTTCCTCCAAAGGAGGACATACTCAGGACTACAGCACCCCCATCTCCTTAAAATACAAATCTACATGCTGTGGAAGTAGAACCTATAGCCTTCTACATCAAGATGCAAGTATGCTACCTGCTGTGCTACTAACACTGCTTTAAAATTCTGTATGACAATAGTGATAGCATTTGCTGAACAAAACAGTTGTACCTTTTAAGCAAACTTAGCATGAGCAGCAGTAAATTTCTCTTCCCTTGAAACTCACAATTCCTTAAATTTGCACTTGAAAATAAATTCTACCTGATAACTCTAACTAGGGCATTTCACTCTCTCTCACACACACCCCCCTCATCGGCTTAATGCAAGAAATCTGGACAAAGCCTAAAACAAACAGGGACAGATTATAAATATTGCCCTCATGAACTTAGAAAATTGCTAAAAAATAACAGAATTTGTTAGTATGCATTTTTTAAAGGATATGACGTCTAACACTCAAACATCTGTTATTATTTAGCAACTTCAATCCTTTTAGGAGGAAAATGGGCAAAAACCTGGACAGCTGAGTGGTATGCTACCTCACTCTTATACATATATACACACATGCACACACACTACCTCTCAATCTCTTAGCACAAGAAATCTGGACAAAGCCTGTTATAATGTTGGGGACAAGGGCCTAAAACTAGGGACCCATTTAGAAAGTTGCTGCAATAACAGGATTTGTGTTAGAATGCGTTTTCTAAAGGATGAAGTCTAAAGCTCAAACACATGTCATTATTTAGTAACTTTAATCCTTAGCTCATCCCAGTGATTTGTCAAAAAAAAATTTTTCTGAGGAACAGACCAAAAATATAATGCAAAAATCTGGACATTCTGTGAAAATCTTTACAGTTCTGCGGTATGACACACACATACATGCCCCTACCTCCTTAGAAAGTGGATAGAAGAACAAGTTTTGTATTAGTATGCATTTTCTGAGGATATGAAGCCTAAAACTCAAATGTCTGCCAATATTTTGACTTCAATCCTCAGTGATTTGCAAGAAAAAATACAATTTTATGAGAAACAAACCAAAAATATGAGGCACAAATTTGGATAATTGTGAGGTATGACCCCCCCCTGTTTACTTACACACACACACACACACACACACACACACACACACACACACACACACACACACACAGACCTATCTCCCTCTTACACACACTCCTCCCTCTCTGTAGAGCAGGTGTTTGCTTTACCACTAGTTGTCTTTAAGTGAAGGACTTCAAAGAGTGCTGTGTCATTTGTAGTATATAAGTCTATGCTGAAATCACCCCTCAGGAGTCTGTATGATATTGAAGAGAGGGGCAAAGCATTTAGTCTATCAGAATGGCTAAGGGTACTCAGACCTGAGATCTTTTTAGAGAGGAAACATTAAGGGCTCTCAAGTTGCTTTTGATGCTTAGGGAGGTATATGCCAAAGGGTACATGCCTCAAATAACAAGCTAGTTATTATCCAAAACCCAATCATACTCCTCTGTGTAAGCATTAATCAGTGCTACTATGCTCTAGTCTCACATAAAAGTTTCAACAGCAGCACCACCGAACAGAAATGGAAACCTATGACAGCCTTAAAAGCTGTAGTACAATTTGCACTGAGATGAATAAAGCGGGACTATAACTTCTTTGGTTTTGGGGAGATACCATGAAGGATTAGTGCAAGGTAGAAGGATTTTCTAACCACTACCGAGACTTAGTGGTCAAAGAAGAAATATTGTCATCATGCATATCCAAGACAACTGTCAAATTTTTAAGTGGAATGTTATCTACATGTAAACAGTAGTGATGCTGAATTCACCAAAGGAAACTATGCTGCATTTCTTACTGATACGTCCATGATTAATACAACAAATATTTGTTTGATCCAGCTCTTCTTGGAGAATTCGAGTATCAGAATGGGATTTGATACTGCTCCCAGTTTGCGGTCACCAGCACGGAACACAAAAAGTTTTGCAGATTCTGCTGTATGTCAGTAACAGAAATCTGAACAAGCTCACAGCTGTATATTGACTCAGAGATAGTACTTTCATTACATCACAGTGACCAGGTGTTACACTATAATTTGGTCACCAACAGCACACACAGACCAGCCTGCCCTGCCTCTGTCAGTGGGATGTCTGCATCCTGTGAAACATCTGTATTTATGTGCAGGGCCAAGAAAACGAATACAAATGCTTTAACACAAAAACAGGTACTCTTCCATTAATAATTTTTGAACTATGTATTCCAGAAAAAAAAACAGAGGAAGGATGAATGTGTCTTTCTGCCAGACAAACATACTATGGATTATAGTTAAAAATGTACCTTAAAATGCAGAAGGCTAGTGGTGTATAAATGTTCTGAGTATGAATAACAATACACAGATAATAGTGCTAGTAATATGCAGAAGTAAACTGTGTAAAGGGCACTGGGCAGGTACAGCGTGCAGTGTCTTTTACAACAAGAACGCTAAAGGTATAAATAAAAAGGCAAAGATAATAGTAAGTTAATGTGGAGCAGTAAACCATGGAAAGCATTGCAAATGTTGAAAGAATATTGTTCGATTAGAAGCTCGACTGAAGTTATTAACTGCATGCAGCTGGAAATTAAGAATCATCAATTACTCTGTTAGTGTGAAATGATATTGAACAGATACATATATCAGTGAACAGGTTAGCATTATAAACCCCATTACATCAACACCACGTATGCCAGTCAAATAACAATGATAAGCTACATCTCTGGTTCAGGGAATATTATGATCATAAAGGTTGTCTGGTTACTAAATATGGATAAAAGGGTTGTGGACTACTTGGTCTACAATGGTAACAGAACATGGGGCTAGGACAACAATAATAAGCTTCTTTTCTTACTTTATTTTAACTTTTATTTATCATTTGCTGATCAAATAAATGAACTCTGAGCACCCTTCTTAGCCGCAACATTGGCCATTACACAAACAAAAATGAAACACCACAGAAATCATACAGTAGTTATAACATAAATGACAGCAAGCATTTCACAGACAAAAACAAAACGATAGCATGATGCAGACAATAAATCTGGCAACAGCAGTAACAACCAATGGCAGCATCATAGATTAATATGAGAAATTGTCAAATATACATACTTCTCTCATGCGTCGATTTAATAAGAACACACTTGCAGTTGTAGTATAGCCAGTTACGTCAGTATTTCCAAAACGAAAAGGCTGAAATATTTTAAACATACATATGTATATATATATATATATATATATATATATATATATATATATATATATATATATATATATATATATATATATATATATATATATATGTAAATATATATATGTACAAACAATCTCCAAAAATACTACAAATATAATACAAAGTAAAGATTTGCACCTTATGTTTTTGACTTTAGTATCACCTACTTTCACTCATACACACTTTATATTTTTCTTCAAAACATCGAACTGTCCCATGTCTGCATCCTTTGTACTACTTTCATGTGTGCATACTTTGTTTTTCTTCCCAAACACCAGCAATCTCGTGTACACATCCTTTGTATTTATTTACAGTATTGACAATACTTTTTACTTTAATAACATATACTATCACATGTGATGCCACCCCCCCAGCACCATCTTATTTATTAGCACCTTGTGTGCTTTGAAAGTGAATGTATGTTATAGCGTTTAATGTGTGTCCCCATCACCATCTTGTCTGTCAGCACCTTGTGTATTGTTCCATATGTAACCCCCATTACCATCTTGTCTATCAGCAACTTGTGCACTGTGGAAATGAACAGCATGCAGTTGGAGGCCCATATATACCACCCCATACCCCAAACACCATCTTGTGTGTGACTAATTTTTGTACTGTGGAAAGGAACACTATGCTGTGATATTTAGTATGTACCCTTAGCACCATTTTAACATTCAGTGCTTCGTGCATATTGGAAATCGACAGAATGATGTGGTGTTTTCTTATGTACCCTCCCAGACCCATCTTACCTATCAGTACCCTTTGCAGCCTGTAAATGAACAGTATGCCCTAGGGCCCTGTATGTGCCTCCCAGGACCTTATCCGTCAGAACTTTGTGTATTTTGAAAATTAACCTTACCCTGCAGTGCTTCAAATGTACCCCCTATAGCAATGCTGCCTCACAGTATGAGGTTTTCCAGTTTAGTCCCCAGCTTTCTGTGCAAAGGCTACGTATTCCCCATGTTCTTTTGTCTCACACCATATCTTAGTCCCTCCCTCTTACAAACAAACAAACACACACACACCTCCCTCCCACCCTCCTACAAACACACACACACACACACACACACACACACACACACACACACACACACACACACACACACACACACACACACACACACACCTCTCTTCCTCTTACAAACACACACACACACACACACACACACACACCTCCCTTCCAGTTATAAACACACAGACACACACACACACACACACACACACACACACACACACACCTCTTAAATACTAAAACACACACATCTACCTCTCACTTCTACATTCATCTGGCGCGTCCACAGTCCAAACATCCTCTGGAATTCAAATTCCCGGTAGGCGAGCAAAAGACAAAGACATAAACCAATGGTCGCACAGACACAGAAGATGAAAACAGGTCGCAAACATCTGTTGTATCTGTGCGACTGGAAGGGATGCAAAGGGTGTTCTTAAAGGGGAATGGCGTTTAAAAAAAAATTTACAGTCATACTTAGATATGTTATCACCCGCGGTGGTGGTGTTGCGGTAGCGTTGTCGCCTCGCAGTAAGACGCTGTCCAGTTCGATTCTCAGCTAGACCGTCTTCTGCGTGAAGACATGGATGAATGGGCATACCTTCGTTGAAGGTTGTGCGTCAGGCCTGGCAAGCCGGTACGTAAAAATCAACTGCCAATCATTAGCGGACCCGAGTTCCGCTGTTGTGACCCCTAACTGGGAAAAGCCGAAAGACACAAACAAACTTAGATATGTTACCGATAAATGTAACTCCACATGAATTGCAGAAGGAGTCATTACTGGGCACGTTGTGGGTGCTACGAAGAGCACTTCTGGCTAACATCAAAGATTGAAACAATATTAATTTCATGAACTTTAATCATACTTTGACTTAGAAATGGTGTCTATTCCTGTCTTGGTATTAGAAACCCAAAAGACTTGGAGAAGTTAAGAAGGAAAAAGTATATACAAAGTATACAGGGCATATTTCACAGTATTCTGTAAATCACCATTACAAGTCATCTAGTTAATTCACACAATTCATATAATGCACTTACCCATATTAAGATCACACTGCATTAGAATCTAAATTATATCCCAATAAGCAAATTAGCATAAATGGTAAGCACTGTGAAAATGCCACTTACTGTATGTGATTATAAATCTAATGTTTTAAATAAAATCAAAGACTGTCTAAACCAGATTTATAGGTAATTCCATTTGAATATCATCAAGAATGATAAATGTTGCAACAGTTTCGAAATGTGGCCTTTATCTTCTGGACAAGACATTTTAAATGTGTCTATTGATAAACTGGGTTCAGGCATTGTAAATATTCCAGCTATACAGTTAATCGTGTGTGTGTGTGTGTGTGTGTGTGTGTGTGTGTGTGTGTGTGTGTGTGTGTGTGTGTTAGGTGGTAGAAGCAGAGCAGGAAGCACAGGGTATTGTACCAATATAGTGTAGCTCCTTATTTAAAATTACCCATTGTTGTTTAATTTGTTGCTATTTCCAGATGTTTCTGTTTTTAAATTTCCACAAGAGAAATATATCATCTTGTCATTTTTTTTTATTTCTTTACTAGTAAAATAATATTATGCTAACAAAGTATTTCAGTTAATCTTACACATTCTAGGTACTCCTTAAGTAAAAAAAAAGAAGACATGAAATCTCTTCTTTGAAGTTATGCAGACAGTTGGAAGTCTGTCTCTCACCAAACAATGCCTGTCTGCTATGGCATCCAAAAGGATGTAACTTTCCAGTGTACCTTTTTTGTCCTTTTGCAATGTAGCCCTTCAAAACAATCTAAGAAATCCATTAGATCTCTGGTTAACTAGAACCTTCTAAGGGCCAACTACAGGTGCTCATGTGCTAACATCTTGTGACACACTTGCTTTTAACCACTTGTTGAAAAAGCAAGTGTTTGAACTCCTGCTAGCCTGATTGCCTGTTTCTGCATAGCTATCCCAACACCAATCTTATACGATACATAGCCCTACTAAAACCTAAACCCTAAACCGTAAACCTAAAACTCCCACCCAGTTCACAAAACACTTGCTGGTTCCCAAACCCTAAACCTCCACTCTGCCTCTTAACTCTGGAGTCCCTAATTACTCCCTAAACCTAAAATTCCAATCCACCAATCCCTGAACCTAAAGTCCCTGATCATTCCCTAACCCTGTACTCTCTTCCTGTTCCCTAAGCCTAAAACTTCACCCTCCCTCCATAAACCTAACTTCCTTAATACTCCCTAATCCTAAACCTCCTCCTACTCAGTAATCAACCCCCCCCTGCTTCCTACCCATGGCTACATGTCCGATCTCATATTCACGTTCAATGGTGAGCAGTTGCCTGCCCAAGCTGCAATACACAAGTGTAAATGGTTTCAAAGTATTGAGTTTTGAGCACTGGTAGTAGAATACACTTTCTATGGGTGGTTATTCACTAACATTCTTTAAAGAAAATATCAAGCAAGAATTTTTCTTTTATGCAAAATATTGGCGTGAACTTTTTTAAATATAATAACAGTTATATAATTCTTCTTTTGGCTTTTCCCGGTTAGGGGTCGCCACAGCAGATCATCTGTCTGCTCATGATTGGCAGTGAAGTTTTATGGTGTCGAGTTGCCAGCCTGGTGCCCAACCTTCCACAGAAGGCACACACACTCACACCTAGGACCAATTTAGAGTGTCCAATCCACCTACTGCATGTCTTTGGGAGGAAACCCATGTGACCACCGGGAGGACATGCAGACTCCACACAGAAGGCACCTCACTCAAGAATCGAACCACAGAACCTCTTGCTGTGAGGTGGCAATGCTAACTGCTGCACCACCACAGCCGCCCAATAGCAGTTATATAATTAAAATACTTATATTAGAAAAACAAAGGATATGACACTGTGAATATATATGCTTACAGCTGTATCCTAAATAGTTGAAGTTGAATCTTTAACATAGAAAATGTACTACAGATAGTCATTTGTGTGTGTGTGTGTGTGTGTGTGTGTGTATGTGTGTGTGTGTGTGTGTGTATGTGTGTGTGTGTCTGGGTTATGTCTGAGTGATAAGATAAGCTTCTATACACAGTCTTTTATAAAAAATATACCGCGGTGGTGGTGCAGCGGTAGCGTTGTCGCCTCACAGTAAGACGTTGTACTGTTCGATTCTTAGCTCGAGCATCTTCTGTGTGGAGATATTTGTGAATGGGCGTACCTTCGTTGAAGGCTCTGCATCAGGGCTGGCAACTCAGCATGTAAAAATCTACTGCCAATCATTAGCGGACCGGAGTTCCGCTGTGGCGACCCCTAACTGGGAAAAGCCGAAAGACAACAACAACATAATAATTGTCACCTCTTCTGTCCCTCCATTATGGTCATGAAGAAGTGCAATGGAAACTGAAGTATGAGAACACATTTCATATGGCTTGTGGGGGTGAGCAGTTTTCAGTAATTTGATAAAACATTTGTAATGCTCATATTCCTGCACTAAATCACATTGGAAATGTGAAAACAATTTCCTTTCAAATGCAATTATGTCATCCTGAAAAGGAAACTTTCATTTTACAGCACAGTTTCAAGCCATACAAAATGTAAAAATTGCCACCATTTTCTTTAGAAAAAGAATGCCAAAAATTGGTGTCAAAATATTAAATCAAAGATACAGGCACATATAATAACTCAACATATGCAACCTTGTAACTTTAAGAGATGGCATTTTAATTAGAATTTACATTCTGTTCATTCCTTCAGATTAATTTAGGCATTCCCCATTTGACATTTGACATTTGTCATAGACAAGCCAAAATGTCTTGGGCATGTGACCTATAATATATTTTTAGAAGTCCTGTCAAAAATTGGCCACTAGATGTCAGGATTGAACAATATTGTGAGGACTCCAGCCAGTTTCAGTATTTGTCACATCTCTTAGCTTTTTTCTATTCTTTTAATTGAATATCAAAAAAACAGGAGGAAAATTATGCTTTTTTCAGTTTTAACTAAGTAAATACAATATGTTTAGTAACTTCAATCTGTAGTTCAGGGGTGATGTATTTCATATTTTGAGCTTGTAAATGCTGTAGTTTTATGTTATGATTATCAGCTCAGAATTATAATTGTCGCCTTTTTAGATACAGACTGTTTATGAAATATATTGCAATACAAGAACAAATAAAAATTAAATTTTGAAATTGTAATTGTAAAGATGGATTTAAATTTCCTTGCTGCATTAATATAGCCAGAAAATTCCTTATCTAAATAGTGCTGCAATTATTGTTATTCATGAATTCCAAAGGATAGCAAAGACTGGGAGTATTTCAAGATTGGGAGGAGAAGGGCAAACTTTGTGACAACAGAGTCTTCCATGTGTAAGGGCATGCGTGGCTCACCTGATGCAAGCACATAGTGAAGTTAAAGCTGTAGCAGAGGGGAAGTTAAAGCTTAATGCAGAAAATCCTGATTCCCCACAGCAGATAATGGCAATATTCTAGGCTCCCAACTCTCACACCGATGGGAACAAATGGGCCAATAATACGTTTGGATGATGGGAGGCTAGATGAATAAGTGTGTGGGCTGGCTAAAAATAAAATAGAGGCAAGGATCCATTTTGCCACAGAAAGTGTAAGCTAACTTCAAAGGGAATTAGTAAGGATAAAATGCTGCTGAAACCCAAACACATCAGTGTGGTAAATGATACCCATGTAGATGTTATTGGTAAGAAAAATCATCCATAAAGACTGGGGTATTTATGTCAGCATAGTGCACATTATCACCAAATAAGTTGGGCTGTTATTAAGGGAATAAAACCCTGCAAATAGTTTGCCAGCAAAGGCTATGTTCATTTCATAAGAGTTTTCAAGACAAAAATATATTTTAATTCTCTATGCAACAAATTAGGTGTAGCAATATGATCTGAGTGCCCTTTAGTCATGACTCAGGGTGATATTTAGAGTGAAAAAGATGAATATCATGGCGACTCTAAGGGGATCTCACCTTTCTAGTGTCAGGGATGTCTAAAATCCACCTATCAACAACTTGGCCAGATGCCCCCTAGCTTAATAGTTAATCCAAAGGATAACACAGCATTAGAACATCTGCACAACCCCTTAATGTTCCTGCATTAAAGGGAAGAAGTGTGTGTGTGTGTGTGTGTGTGTGTGTGTGTGTGTGTGTGTGTGTGTGTGTGTGTGTGTGTGTGTGTGTGTGTCTGTGTATTACCTACTGAGCTACTAACATTGCTGTGTATACGTATTCGCTTATCTCCAAATGTGAAACAATGACATGTGCATACAGAACCCATGTTAATACAATAATGGATATTATACCATGACCCCCCCAAAACGTGCACGCTGATTGGCCAGCGTGCACATTGTAAATCGAGTTATACTAATGGAAAAAGGTCCGGTCGCCCGGACTTTTTTCCATTAGTATAACTCTACTTTTAAAACACTGTCTCGCTATGTTAAATGGGTTTAACATAGTGAGACAGCTTTAAAATAAGCAACGGAGATCTCCGTTGCTTATTTTAAAGCTGTCTCGCTATGCTAAACCCATTTAACATAGCGAGACAGGTTTTAAAAAAAAAGCAACGGAGAAAGCAAGATCTCTGTTGCTTTTTTTACTGTTTCGGTATGTTAAATGGGTTTAACTTTGCTTATTTTAACGTTGCTTATTTTAAAACTGTCTTGCTATGTTAAACCCATTTAACATAGTGAAAACAGTAAAAAAAAAGCAACGGAGATCTTGCTTTCTCCGTTGCTTTTGCTCAACTCTGATGTACTGCGCAGGCGCGCAGTACATCAGAACTGCCGCGGATGCCAGACATCTGCGGAAGGGCAGTAAACAGGCATTATACTATGCCATTATTTAAGAAAAGTAATAGTTTCTTTTCTTAAATAATGTCATGGTATAATAGCAATAACCCACTTCTGGGTGTGGGTAATGCTGTATTTACCCACAGTTGGCTTTGTTTGGTCCTCGGGCCGCCTCGACCAAACCACGCCAACCGTGGGTAAATCCAGCATTACCCACACCCAGGCGTAGGTTATTGCTATATAGCACTAGTCTATCAAAATTACTAGTCAGCATATCTAACAAGGTCAGTCACACTTAGATCCAAGTAATATATTACAAAACAATGATATAATTGATTGAGCTTTATTTTGCTCCATTTTCTCTCTGCCTAGCTATGCTAACTACAGCTCCTATCTTTATCTACCTATCTCAAGCTTCCTACAGTTTCATCATATTCCCTCCTTCTTGTACTTCACCTCAATATTGCCTTACCTATCACCATTTAAAACAAAGTAGGTGTATCATAGCAACAATCAGCCATATTCTTGTTCATGTACCATACATGTAGGTCATAAATGTTTACCACCAAAACCATGATATTGATCTACTGATCAGTCATTTCTCTATGATGGCACAAGCTATTTCATGCTAGTGTATTTGTTAGCTATCTTTTTTCCACTTTGTATTACTCTCTCAAGTTTTATAGCTTATGTATAAACTATTTACTGCCTATATTTACCAAAGTTATGTATTCTTGATTGTTATCAATTTATTGTATTGCTTGTAATGTGTTATCATAATGGAGCTTTTCTCCCCACTGAAAAAGGGCTACTGGCCCAGTAGGACATCCCCGGTAAACAAATGTAAAATAAATAAATAAATATTTCCCACACCATGCTGCCTTGTTGCACTATTCCTTCCTGCATCTAGGCTCATGATTTGTATGCTTGCATTCTATTGTTACACTATTTAAACCTATCTTTGTGGCTGATATTTGTGAGATATATTCAAGCTCTTAGCGTACTTGCATGTGTATTTGGTGACACTGTACAGACCACTCCTAAAGAGCCTTGCAAGTCTTGTTCAGACTTACCATTTGGATTTATAGTAACATCACACAGTAGGATTGGTCACCCTTTGGGAAGGTGGGAAGGGCCTTAAAGTAGGAGATAAGTGGTTCTGTTGGCAGTGATAACTACCTTATGGTCTGGGCAGAAGGGGTCATAGCTAGTAAACCTATGCCAGCCTTTCCCAGGTGTGTGTTTGTGTATACATCAAATCTCAAAGTGTGTGTGTGTGTGTGTGTGTGTGTGTGTGTGTGTGTGTGTGTGTGTGTGTGTGTGTGTGTGTGTGTGTGTGTGTGTGTGTGTGTGTGTGTGTGTGTGTGTGTGTGTGTGTGTGTGTGTGTGTGTGTGAGCTACTTGGGCAGGGACACAAAGCATTGGTTGGACAGAGAGAGTGTTGGGAGGACTTGGCTTGGAACCCTGGCTAAGGACTCAACTCTATAGTTGTGCCAGTGGGGAGTCTTATTGCGGATCTGGAGAACGAGGGAGAAACTAGCCCCAGACTGACTGTAATATCTGTGTGCTCTTAAGAGAAATTGTACTTTACTGTGTGTGAACTTGTCATCCTCCCATTGTGTACATCCCTCACTCTTGCCAGTGGTGAGGATTGAGGTTCCTTGATTACTGGGCCAGTGCAGGGGCATCACATATTAACTGGTTAGCAGTGGTGGGATAATCACATTGCATATTAATTGGTTGACTGTGGTGAGATAGCCATATCACATATTAATTGGCTTGTAGTGGTGTGGATATTGAATTTCTGTAGCCTGTGTACAGTGGTCAATAGTGATTGTACTCTCAATCAGCCATGCAGTGAACATTTAGAGTTCATATCACAATTGTTTTATTTATTTTTTGTTAGCTTAGTTAGTCAGGGAAAGCAGGCAACCATGTCAGCAGAGGAGTATGGTAAGCTGACAAGGAGCCATTTGGTTGAGATGTGCTAGCCTGAAGGACTGGTACATGCCAACCTGACTAAAGAAGTCATGATTGCAGCTTTACTCACAGCTGCATCACAGAATAGCAACCAGGAGGACAAGCAGACTGGCCTTGGAGATGTACAACTCTCAGAAAATGGACAGTTCAACCTTTCCACAGAAGACCTAAAAATCTGTCTGGAGTTAAAGAGACTTGAACTAGAGGCTAAGCATTTGGAAATAGAAGCACCAGAGAGACTGAGCCATCTAGAGACTAAGGAAAATGAGAAACTGCAAGATTTGAAGTCTGAGGAAAATGAGAAACTGTGATTTCTGGAAGCTGAGGAGAAGGAGAGGCAGAGGCAACATGAAAAGGAGAAGCTGACTCTATGTCAGAATCATGGAGGTAATGGGTGTAACTAAACCCCAGAAGCAACAACGGTCAGTAAATTTCTTCCACAATTTACAGAAGGGGATAATTTTGATAGTTCCATTCATATCTTTGACAGGGTATGTAAACAGTATAATGTTGACCAAGGGGTCTGGGTACAGTTCCTGACCCCCTTACTCCATGGTAAATCTGTAACTGCAATGTCTAAACTGTCTGATACTGATTGTTTAAATTATAATGTTGAAAGAACTGTCTTCTAGAATGTTTTAAGTTAACACCTGAAGCTTAAAGAAAAAAGTTTTGTGAGCATAGACACAAGGCAGATGAAAGTATGTGCGAATATATTGCTGAACTAAGCATTTATTTTCATAGGTGGGTGAGTGGATTTCAGGTCACCGCTTTTGAAGGGCTGGCAGACTTTTGATGAGGGAACAAGCCCTTAGCACTTTGCCTGAGGCCATGAGAATCTGGTAAGCTGATAGACAATACAATACTACAGATGAGTTGTGGAAGAAGGGAGACCTATACCTAACAAGCAGGGCATCACTGCACAGGAAAGGGTCACCCAGTGCTGCTCACGGGTCTAAAGGAAGCCATGGTGGCCAGCCCAGACTGCACCAACAGAGTCAGCTAGTAGAAGGGGATGCCACTAGTCCAGATACACATCCAGGACGAAGGGTTAAAAGTTTTAAATGCAACCAGTGTGGCCATGTAGCATATAGATGTCCATGGAGGCAAGGCAGGGAACAAAAGGTGAGGGAGCCTGTAAGTGGGAATGACCTAATGCCAGCAGTATGTTGTCTCAAGACAACAAGGGTAACAAACTACACCAAGAGGTTATAGCCTATCTTAGTGAATGGGAAAGAGTCCAGGGCTAAGAGAGACACAGCCTCTGACCTAACAATTGTGAAGCCTGCAATGGTTACAGAAGAGCACTACTGACTGGGCAGTCTACTCCAGTCAGACCATTAGGAGGGACCCCATTACAAATACCTTTGGCTAGGGTTCACCTTGACTGGGAGGGTGGAAAAGGAAGCAAGCGAGTAGGTGTGCTTGAGTATATCCCTGCAGATGTCCTGATAGGGAATGATTTTGATAATGCAGAACCCTGTGTGCATGCAGTTACATGTAGTCAGGTTTGGAGACAAGCATGTGGGTCTGGTAGCCTGAGGGAGACTCAGACAAACCACATACTTGCAACCAGGACTGGTGATGTGGTTACTTCAGGGAGAGAGCTACCCTGTAGCAGTGAGACTGAAGGTAAGCCACAGCTGCTTGTGGGTACTGATGTTCCCATGGACAGAGTGACTGCAAGGGCAGAGGTGAGTAGTAGTACCCAGGCTGACAGTGAGGCACCGTTGTCATAGAATACCAGACTTCCTGTGGAAGGGGAGCTAGGAAGGGTTACTAAGAGAGAGAGTTGAGACAGGCTCAGCTCTCAGACCCTACATTACAAGGCCTGAGGGAGGTAGCCAGTGAGGCACCTGATTCTCAAGGGAAGGGGGAATCTGTATACTGGGACAAAGGGTTACTCTATAACTGAGGGAGGGCTAGAGGGTGAGAGAATACAGCAGTTGGTAGTGCCCAGAGACTACCATCTGGCACTTCTAGCCATAGCCCATGATATTCCCTTTGCAGGTCATATGGACATAAAACGTATGAAGAGACGTATTATGCAGAATGTCTATTGGCCTGGGATTTCCAGAGATATAACGGGGTACTGCAGGACCTGTGATCAGTGCCAAAAGATAGGTAATGCAGGAAACAATGTAGAAGCTCTTTTGATGCCTTTGCCTGTGACTGAGTAGTCATTTCAAAGGGTAGCTATGGATATTGTGGGCCCTCTGAGTACCCCAAGTTCCACAGGAAAAAAATATATCCTAGTGGTAGTAGCTTATGCTACCAGATACCCTGAAGCAGTGGCTCTGTCCTCCATTGAGGCAGAAAAGGTGACACATGCTTTGTTAGAGATTTTCAGCAGGGTAGGTTTTCCAAACGAAATACTGACTGACAGAGGTGCCAATTTCATGTCAGACCTGCTGAATTGACTTTGGAAGTACTATGGAGTGAAGCACCTAAAGATCAGCCTCTACCATCTCCAGGCTAATGGTCTTGTTGAGAGGTTAAACAGTACACTCAAGATGATGTTGCAGGCATTTGCAGACAGGTTTAAGAGGGAGTGGGACAAATATTTGCCCAATCTATTGTTTGCTAACAGAGAGGTGCCCTTGAAATCCACAGGTTTTTCACCCTTTGAGTTGCTGTATGGGCATAGGGTGAGAGGACCTCAAGATTTGATTTGATATGAGTTGGAGGGTGAGTGTGAATCCCACAAGGAGTCTGTTGTGGCATATGTCCTAAACCACAGGACAAGACTCAGGGAACTCATGGGCTTGGTTCAGGAGAACCTGGCAGAAGCCCAACAGCAGAAAAAGGTCTGGTATGACAGGAATGTTCGAGCTAGAAAGTATGCTGTAGGGCAGCAGGTAATGGCTTTCATTCCTGTCAGACACAACAAACTGCAGGCAGCTTGGGAGGGACCCTAAAAGGAAGGTCAGTGATGTTAACTACATGGTAGAAAGGCTAGGCAGGAGGCAGGAGCACAAACTGCACCATGGCAACATGATGAATCCTTACCATGATAGGGAGGCCCTTATGGTGAGTATTTGCAGTGGATGGCAAGAGGAGTCTGAGGGGGATCTGGTGACTGACCTCCTCAGTGAGACTCGGACTGACACCTCAGTGGAAGGGGTAGCAATGTCCCAGCAGTTGTCCCCTACCCAGATTTGAGAAATCCAAGCAGTGTTACAGGAGTTTGGGGACATGATCACTGGGGAAACGAGGGTGCACCCACCTGGTGCAGCACCATGTGGATACAAGACCCCAAAGGCCTATTAAGCAGGCCCCTTACAGAGTGCCTGAGAGAGTCAAACAGACTCTGAGGGAGGAGGTACAGGAAATGTTGGAACTAGGGGTAATTTAAGAGTCTAGCTGTCCCTGGGCCTCCACAGTGGTGCTGGTAGCAAAGAAGGATGGCAGCACCAGGTTCTGTGTGGACTACAGGAAATTAAATAGTCACACAGAGTCAGATGCTTACCCCATGCCTATGACAGATGAAGCCCTAGAGCACCTGGGTGGGGCTAAGTATGTTACTACTATTGATCTTATCAAGGGTTACTGGCAGTTGGCCTTGACTCCCAGAACTAGAGAGAGGTCAGACTTTGTGACTCCTTTTGGCTTGTATGAGTTCACGAAGATGCTCTTTGGGATGAAAAATGTCCCAGTGACTTTCCAGAGGCTGGTAGATCATATCCTAGCAGCAGCAGGAGATTTTGCCCTTTCTTACCTAGATGATATTGTTGTCTACAGCTATTTCTGGCAAGAGCACCTTCAGCAAGTCAGGGAGATGCTGGGCAGACTACAGAGGGCAGGGTTGACCATTAAGCCCATCAAGTGTCGGGTAGGTATGGCAGAGATCTCCTACCTGAGACATAGAGTGGGGAGTGGTAAAATCAGGTCAGAATTTGCCAAAATGGAAGCCATTCAGGCATGAACTGCACCTGTTACCAAAAAGCAGGTGAGGGCATTCTTAGGGACAGCAGGGTACTACAGAAAGTGTGTCCCCAATTATAGCACCATAGCTGCTCCCCTTACAAACCTGACAAGGAATAACAGCCAGATAAGGTAGTGTGGACCCCAGTATGTCAGCAGGCATTCCAGAAACTTAAAGGAGCTTTGGGAGAACCCCCTGTGTTAGCCAGTCCAGATTACAGCAAAGTATTTGTTGTGCAGGTGGATGCTTCAAGCAATGGGGTGGGGGCTGTACTTAGCCAGGTTTCCTCAGAAGGAGAAGAGCACCCAGTGGTATATCTCATTCATAGCATCCAACCCAGGGAGGAATGCTATGCAGCTGTAGAAAAGGAATATCTAGCCATAGTGTGGGCACTGTAGAAACGTCAGCCTTATCTGTATGGAAGGAAATTCACTGTAGTTACAGACCACAATCCCTTAATATGGCTACATCAAACCAGCCAGCAAAATTCCAAGTTACTAAGATGGAGTCTAGGGTTGCAAGCATATGATATGACAGTGCAGCACCACAGTGGGGTTACCAATGCCAATGCAGATGGGCTGTCAAGACAGGGAATGGGCTAAGGTGTTCCCAGATAGGCTCAACCCTCAAATGCAATATTTTTCAAGGGTCACTTGAAAATCTAGCTTGAGTTTTTTTGGGGGGGATTGTGACACTGACAGCCCAGCTACCTGGAATTTTGTAAATAATTCTAATTTGTTGTGAATATTGATATACTTTATGCAGAACTGTTCTATGTTATTTGTGAATATTGATATGATTTATACAGAACTGTATGTTATGTACTGAACTTCAAGAATGTAACCACAGCAAACCATGCTGGAACATAGAAGAGTAACTTACAAAACTTCAAGAAAACAAAATGAATTTAAGTGCTTTATGATGTGCTATAAAAGTTAGTTAATGCAACAAGGAGACAGGATGTCTAGAGCTAAAAGTTTCTTTCTATTGTCTTGGAGAGCAGTAATTACTAGGTCTAAAATGTAAAAGTGTTTAATTGTTTTACGACTTCAAGTTCTGAACAAACATCTGAGAGATATGTATTTTTCATACAGAAATGTTAAATTTTGTTATGTTTCTGTTAACCTGTGATCTGAAGGAAGGTGACAAAGAGTGATGTCATCCAGGCTAACCCAGCAGTAATATGTGATATTAATTTAAGAACTCTGTAAGAGAGAGAGAGAGAGAGAGAGAGAGGGAGACACACACACACACACAGGGCATTTTGTATTTTGTCTTTGACCTGGAAACATCCATCATAGGCACTTCTGAATGCATGTTGTCTGCAAGTAAGACTTAGAACATAGTATTTTTTAAATATGGATAGGAATATAGTAAAGATTACTTTAGTTGTTTTCTGTATTTATTTGAGACGGTCCTGCAATGTTGTTTTAAAATATTTCCTGTGATTCTGAACTCTGTAGTAACTGTGCTGGTTGAGTATTGGGTTGTTCTTTGTTCTTTTATTATTTATTATTAAATATATTTAAACCTATCTGATGAAGTGGTTTAGTCCATGAAAGCGCTCACCTGATATTTGATTTTGGATTAAAAAGTGTTTTATGTTATTTACAGCTGTGGTCTGGTACCTCCTTATTCTACTTTTACATATTTAAACCTATCTTTGTGGCTGATATTTGTGATACATATTTAAGCTCTGAGAGTACTGGCATATGTATTTGGTGACAATGTACAGACCAATCATAAATAGCCTTGCAAGTCTTGGTCACACTTACATTTGGATTTATAGTAACATCACACAGTAGGATTGGTCACCTTTTGGGAAGGGCCTTAAAGTAGCTAATAAGGGGTTCTGGTGGCAGTGATAATTACCTTATGGTCTGGGCAGAAGGGGGCATAGCTAGTAAACCTGTGCCAGCCTTTCCCAGGTGTGTGTTTGTGTATAATTCAAATCTCAAAGTGTGTGTGTGTGTGTGTGTGTGTGTGTGTGTGTGTGTGTGTGTGTGTGTGTGTGTGTGTGTGTGTGTGTGTCTGTGTGTGTGTGTGTCATCTACTTGGGCAGGGACAAAAAGCAATGGTTGGACAGAGAGAGTGTTGGGAGTACTTGGCTTGGAATCCTGGCTAAGGACTTAACTCTATAGCTGTGCCAGTGGGGAGTCTTATTCAGGATCTGGAGAAAGAGGGAGAAACTAGCCCCAAACTGACTGTAATCTCTGTGTACTTTCAAGGGAAATTGTACTTTACCATATGTGTACTTGTCATCATCCCATTGTGTACATCCCTCACTGTTGCCAGTGATGAGGATTGAGGCTCCTTGATTACTGGGCCAGTGCAGGGGCATCAGACACACACACACACACACACACACACACACACACACACACACACACACACACACACACACACACATATATATATATATATATATACCCTCGGACAAAGAAGCAGATGTTTAAAGCATGGGTGTAATGTAATAAAGCATACACTGTACTCGACTGAGTACATATTTCAGTACATTACTTAGAGAAAACATGGCTTTTTTTGGCCATACTGTGTCCACAAATGTCTCAGTTATTGCCTCCAATAAGAATTTCATATACTGAAACAAATATTTAATGGCTTTAGAGGGAAACTGATGCAAACTTTTGTTAAGGGCTAGGGGTGTTATTTCAATTTTCTAACTGACAGGTGGGTTGGGGGCAGCAATAAGAGCATATGAGTACCAAATTACATTCTCTGGCTACACCCCTGGTGTACAGTACCACTTTTATTATATTAGCAATTGTCATCTTTAGCAAAAAACTGTTGATGTAGCATACAGGATTCATATACCATTCACTTTGTGGCGGTTTTCTTTTCTAGTGCAGTGAGGATCTCTGCTTCTAATTGCACTTTTATCCCCCTCTGTTTAAGATGATTATGCTAGTTAGGGCTCATCTGATTACTGTTTCTGAATGTGTTTATTTGTGAGCAAACCTAATAAACATCATGAAAATTAGGGTCTATATTAGATAAACGAATGCTTAAATGTTCAAATCTCTAAAGGTCGACCTTTAGAGATCGAACAGTTAAGTGTTCGAATATCTTTAAAAATTAAAAAAAAAAAAAAAAAACTAAAACAAAAAAAACTAAAGGGTGTAAGCAGGGGGGCAAGCTCCCCTGCACCCCCCACACCCCACGCTACTTAAATATACCAACTCCATGATCGCACTACATTGTAGGGAATGGGAAATTTCCCATTTCCGCACTGCCGTGTACTGAAGTGCAATCTCAGAGTTAGTATATCTAAGTAGGGGGTGTGTGGGGGGTGCAGTGGGGCTTGCCCCCCTGCTAAAACCCTTTCACTTTACTTTTTTTTCCCTTTGTTTTATTACATTTTTGAACACTTAAATGTTCGATCTCTAAAGGTCGACCTTTAGAGATTCGAACATTTAAGTGCTCATCAATGTAACATATACCTGAAAATTATTACTACACAATGCAGTCCATATGCTTGATCTTCTACGGGCAGCTCTGTGTACTTGCACTAAGCATAACAAATTAGGACTGAGAAATGTCATCCAATTATTACCCATTTGAAGATGGAATCAGTGTAGAGCAAGTATTCTCAGCAGCCAATAGAGGGATAACAGACTGACATATTTCACATCATAAAGTGCTATTGGAGGCATAAGGATATTATTACTTTACCGTCCAACATGCAAATGAGGTTCGCATCAGTGTGAGGAGGCTGAGACAAGCGGGAACTGTTTTGGGCTCCAATTTCATTGTCATTTGCCCAGAGGTCTTTGATGATCAGATTATGGGTGATGAAGATGGCATGTAACCTTCACCTAAGCGATTGGCAAGGCTTGTCATTCACTTACTGCTGGCAGCAGTATTGCCAACACCACCACCAGAGGGCACATCACATCTGGGTCCCATCCTGCCACAGTTGCCTCCACATCTCCTGCCCTACATGAACTACTTGCATCAGACAACCATGCAATGGAAGGTTGTACAATAATAGCTACCAGTAGCAGTGTAAGTGGAGGTGGAAATGTTACCACCAATCAGGAACTGTCAGTGTTTATAGGGGAAATAATAGGTTAGATGCCCCCATCAGCGGTATGGAGACTACACTCCAGCAACTTGTTGAATCGAGTTCCTGCCCAATGCTGACTCCGCCTTCTCAGGCAGAGCTCAGTGGTGATGGTTCACACAGGATCTAAGCTAGCAGAGACTGTATGCTTGAACACCCAGTCCTACCCCCTGTGTTATCCTCCCTTTTGTGCTTATGCCCACCCAGGTATGTTGTAAAATCCTCCCTTCACCATTGTCTTCCCTTAGTTTATCTGATGTCTACTTCACCATTGTGTTCCCCCCATGTCTTACTGTGCTATCCCATACCCTATCAGTCATGTGTGTCTTTCTTCTGTTACCTCACCTTCCCCTCTTATTTTTCCGACTTCCTTCCCCAACATTCCCTTCTCAAAACATAAATAAATATATACATACATAAAAAAATAAATTAATAAAATAAAAGAAAACCTGTGCCATGAAAAATACTCCTTTCCAGGGTTGGCATAATAGGTGTTTACCTCACATATGCAAAGCATAGGGTTTGAGTCTGAGCTATGGTTATTGACTAGGTTTGTAATAGTTTGCAAGCTGATAGCCTAGTAATTATCCCCATCATTAAGTGCAACTTGGGCCATTGGATGGGTAATCAGAAATAAACCCCTGGTCTGGCACCTATGTATCTGATGGACAGCAGCAGTCAGCAAATCACTCCCTATATATATATATATATATATATATATATATATATATATATATATATATCAAATTTGTGGGTCACATTTGGGTCACACGGGACAGGCTTATATGGGTTCTAGTGGTCAGTAGCCTAGTATATACCTATAAACCTATGAACTGTACGTCCCAACTTACAAGGTATTCGACTAATGTACAAATGATTGGCTCCAATTGTTCTGCATAAAAATTATAGTTGCCTGAAAAATAATTGGGGATTTCAGTCAGTAAATAATTTCAAATATTGCTGCAATTTAAAATAATTATTGAGCTAAGAAGTTCCATTGTGTTTTGCTGTCCTCCTTGTTTTGTACTCCCTTTCTACTCTTCTGTTCATCTCTCTGTTTTCTGTTGCTACTCCACCCTTAGCCAGCCATATATTTTCCTTGCCATGGAACATTTCTCTGTATATATATTTCTGTACATTGCATCAGTATTGTCAATGTCATTTTCAGATTTGTGCATGAGAATTCACAACAGGTACATAGGTGCTTGTGCACATCCAGTGTTTACCTCAGATGCTCGTACTGTAATCTGGCCATGAGGTGATCTAATACAACCTGGCTGTGGGTCTTTGATGCAGCTGTGAAAAAGAGCATAGGTAATAAACACTGATGGTCATTGTGCACACAGTATAAATAGTCCTGGCTTGGCTGCAATCATGGATGTGGCATTTCTGAATCCCTAAGACTAAGTAAACAAGCAATGATGAACAACTTTTGTATCAAGTTGTAGATCAGCAAACCTGACGACTGCAGAGTGCCTAAACAGATTATATAATCAGAAAACATAATCAGATCTTCTGGTAATAGCAGTGACAATGTAATATAAGATCAGGAATCGTGAATGTAGGCTTTAAGTGACACGACAGCCACAGCTGTAGTGTGTGTGTGTGTGTGTGTGTGTGTGTGTGTGTGTGTGTGTGTGTGTGTGTGTGTGTGTGTGTGTGTGCGTGTGTGTGTGTGTGTGCATTTCAGGAAGGTAAGGAAGATAATTTGACATTTTATAAAGGAGGGCAAAGATCTCATGAAAGCAGGTAAAGAGTTTCAGTTTCATTCATGGAAAAAGCTTTGCTACAAGTTAGTAGTGAGTATATGAGTTGGACTGCTTCTCTGTCAGTGTTAGACATATGACACATTAGAGCAAAAACAAAAACATGAGTGTAGATGATGTTTTGTACCTAAAATGACACAAAAAACACATTTCCTGTCACTTGATGGCAGGCTAATGTGGCAGCAATGTAAAAATATAATAGTATAAACTTTTGATAAACAGAATGAAGGCATTGTACAAACAAAATTACCTATTATAATGGCAACATCAAGTGGCATATAATAAGGAAAAATATTAGAAGGCAGATGCGTAATATTGGGGTCCTATTTTATCTGGGAGGGGATGTGAAGATCTGAAGTTGTTGCTCCCTCAATGCCCATGTTAATCTGGCAGTGAGTAAGGAAGACCAGACAACAATAGTAGAGAAGCTAAGGGGGGAGGGGGTAAACATATCTAGCCCATGGATCTGACTGAAAGAAATAAAAGCAAGAAAAGCAATACCTCAAGAAAAAAAATAGTCTGTGGGTAACAGCACATACTAACAGGTGAGAATCTTGTTCAGCAGACCTAGTTCATCAGGTAACCAACCACAGTTAGCTGGAATAGTGCAGTGATGCTCATGCCTGGGAGGAATGGTTATTAATCTAACAGTTTAGCCTCTGTGATTTATTTGACTTGAGAATTTCCATTTGAATTCATTGTAAAAAGTGAAAGGCCACATTTAAGGATAAGGGCTAGGACCCATTTGCCCAATGCCAGCCACCTATCTCTAGTAAACAAATGGGATATTTTACAGGCTTTGGATGGGTATACAGATAGTGTCATATTTTTCCTGGTGCTAAAAAAAGAACAGATAAGTGCTCAACCAGTTGGTGGCCATCATATTTCTTATGGTGCACAATTTCAGTGTTCTCTTGTGTTGGGATGCTGTGGCAAGAAGTTTTAAATCAGCCAGGGAAAGATGACAAAATGCATGGATTCCATTTTGTTTATATTAATCAGAATATCTTTATAGAAGCAGTAATGAATTAATTAAAGATGTTGAATTATTGTGGATGCAGTCAGGGTCTATGAATAATCCATACAGCAAAAATTGGGTCACCTACAAAAATGCAAAAATTTAATGTGAAATATTGTGGGTTAAGTGTTTATGTGCACTGTATAAAAAAAAAAAAAAAAAAAAAAAAAAAAACAGAAAACTAAAGAAAGAGTCTTGTTGCATTTTACTGTTATGGGTAAATAATGAAAGGCACAATTATTGTGTAACCACATTGGTCTGTCTGCTTAAATAGCTAACAAAATGAATCCATTGCTGAAACTAATATGCCTAGTAGGTACAGCTCCAAGAATGCTAAAAATGGGATGCAGAATTCAAAGTATTTATAATAAGACCTACAAAAAGCAGCCAACTTAGGTTCCCCCTCACCTTGGCTTTGTAAATATTTTGAGAGGATACTACAACAAACTATCATGCATTCTGTGGAACCCATGTTGCTCTTATCTCATCATCACAACTGTTGTAATTCCCTGATTTGGATTAATGCAGCAAGTATAAAGAGCTTTCCTTGGGCAGGCAAGAGAGAGGAAAGGCAAAGTGCATATATGGATCACCTGTAAAAACTATTAGGAATGGGAATAACTTTAGCTGACTCCCAAATACCAACATGCCCATATTGAAGAACATGTTTAGGATGCAAGTTAATGAGATGGAAATAAATGTAACATAGGTAGACAAAATTATCAGCAGATCCTTGATCAACGTAAACGTGTAGCCTCTTTAATAGCTTAATGAGTAATGACCCTCAGAGAGATTGCATGGAAAGAGGAAAATAAAATAGCATGTAGGGGCAGCGGAGGACTTGGTGTTGGTGTAAGTACACAGCATGGGAGAGCACCAGATGCTAAAATACTCTGCAAATGAAGATGCAGAAGTTGCTGACATCAGAGGATGAAATATTATATTCTTAGTACATCCAATAAGGTAGTTTGTCTGTTTTGAAAGGGTTCCACGGTTATGCAAGAAGATGCTTTACTTGGTCTTAAAGGAAGATTTTGTTTGCTTTGACAAGAGTTTGCATTGTTACTCAGAGGTTAAGATGTTTCCAGACAGTTAGAAGCTAAAACTACTCAAAAGTGTTCTATGCCTTGTTTCTTTGAAATTCCCTCAATAAACTGGGATTAACATAGAGGTACAACATGTCTTCTGCCTTTATTTTTAAGAACTGAGTGGTTTTCTTTTGTAGGTGAGGAGTAATATTTAAAAAAATGGTTCTTTATAATCCAGTCAGTCTGCAAATAGCTGAAAACCTTGCATATTGCTTCTATCAAGTGAGAATATTTAGTACTGAAAAATAATAAACTGAAGGTAATATGGTTCTTGGTTATATTGGACTTTTTGAACTGAAAGTAGTATATAGCTAAAGATGATCACTAAATAAAGGGGGGTGGGCTATAAGTATGGTGCTATGAAGTCAAACAAGGTGCTGGTAAATATCCAGTCCAGCAGAATGTATCTACCAGAACTGAGGCTGGAACCTGTAAGAGATGTGATCATATTTGTGAGTCTTGAAAGGGAAAATACTTTGCCTGGTAAAATTTCAGCTTATTATTGTCAGTGATAGTTAAAATTTTGAAAACTGATATAGCTGCAGTAAAACAGTACTGGAGAAACTGTATACCAAAAGTACTGAAATAAGGTATAGAGTATAAGCTGGTCTAATATATACAGAATAAAATATTAAGCTGACATTTTGACTTGTCTTCTGCAAAAAAGAACATTAGGAGAAAAAAAAGACATCAATTTTAATGTTTATTTTCTATTTACAGATAGTATTCAAAACTCATTTGTTTAGTTTCCATACCACTCACACAGAATTCCCTTTGTGCTGGTTAATATAAATGAAGACTATTCTGAGTTTTGAGATGGTTGAGATGGTTACTAATTAAGCATTCAGATTAGCTGAGGTCATGGTCAGCGAGATTTGGTGATATCACTAAAAGCTTAGTCCTCCGAGAATGCTTACCAGTAGACTCACATTTCCCCAACACACTTAGAAATATGATGACTATTAGAACTTTGAAATACATCAGAGTGTTTTTGGGGGGCTATACAAGTATGACTTTTACAAAGACTCTGAGATACATACAATGTCAATTTCATCATTTAGTGAAAAGCCCTCAGTTGATTTAAATTTTGTTGTCGCTACTTTGTGTTTGCATACTGAGTTTTTAGAACAGCAAGTCCTCAATAGTTTGCCAGAAAAATACATATTCTATGAAGAACAGACCAAAAATATAAGGCAAAAATCTGGACATTCTGTGAGGTACAATGGTGAACTACTTATATCTCAGAGGAAGGAAATAGGAAATGGATGTACTCTGACTGCCTTTGAGATGTGAGAAGCTAGACCTGGAAGCAATATTTTGAAATGGTTACTAGTGAATGTAAAAATGAAGGCAGTCACGGGCCAGAGCCTGGATGGCTGAGTGAAAGCTGCAATTTCTCAGAGCTCTTCAATACTTTTAAATGTTCTCAGGAAACAATCATAAAAGAAAAAAATCTTCATGGAAAATCTTAAAAGCACATGAACTACACTGCTGTTGATTTTCATGTAGTTATTTCAAACGTTTCTGTCAAAATACTTCTGAGACTTACCAGATTGCTGAAGAGGTGAGTACTTCTAAACATCCCCACGCTGACTCTTCATTAAAGAAGGACATACAACAAGTAATTTCCATTCTTCAGGAATTATCAGTGAAAATAGATGAATTTCAGAAAAACTTTGAAAGCATGAGAGAAAGCAATGTAAAACAAACAGACATTCTCAAAGAAATTATACAGCACCATCAAGCTAAAATTACTGTTATGGAAAATGCTTTAAATGATATAGAAGGAAGACTAAATGGGAAAGAAACACAGTCTGAATATATACTTAACAGAACACATGGTTAATAAATAAATTACATGACCTCCAAAACAGAGGAAGAGGATATAACATAAAATATTTAGTTTACCTGAAAAACAGAGGTCGAACACATAATTTCTTTTCCCCTACTTGGCTACCTGGGTTGTTAAAACTTTTAAAAAGGACTGTTGTATATAGTGTAGAAAAAGCTTATAAAGCTGTATATTAACCTATACCCTCTGCTTCATCTCCACGGAGAACTGTAACTGTGCAATTTCTTTCTTTTATAGATAAGTAACTTGCTCTTAAAGTAGCATGGGAAAAATATCCTTTTGAAGTCTGGACACCACGACATAATATCTGACAATGATTATTCGACAAAAAAACATAAGACTCAGAAAAAAATGCGGGCCATTATTGAAGCTTCTTAAGCAAAATGGAAGTAAATCTCAAATAATTTTCCCTGCAAGAATAAGAATACACTGATCTACTGGATCTAGAATATTCAGCTCTATTGAAGGAGCAATTTTCTTTGTGAAGAATAACAATATGATTCCCATGACAGAAGAAATGGACTGGTCCTATCCTACCTTAAAGAGATCCTCAGAAAAAGCTTCATAGAGTGACTTAAAAAAGAAACAAAACCTGAACTAATCATTTATTCCAACAACAAACCTCTGGAGACTTTGCAGATAAACTGAACTGAAAATATAAAATTGTCTTACTCAACTTCTGGGACATGTATTGTGTTCTGCTATACAGTTACTTAAAAAAGGGGTAGCATCTTTTAAATCAAATACAGATTACTTGTACTTGCAAACTTATTATTTAAATTCTAATTTTTTTATATATCTGTAATATAAACAGTATAATTTATAATACAAATGTTTATAACTAATACTAGTCCATAAACATATTACTTCAAAAAAGAACAGGTAAAATGAAATTCCTATATACAAAATGCAGGTATTACTATAATACTTTACTTTTTAAATAACTTTCTCTTTTACTGACATAATATTTTGTCTGATTCTGGTTCTAAAAATTATACTTAGAAAGAAATGCTTGCCATGCTCTACAGGAACAATCGTTTCCTTTCACCCCCACACTAGACACACTCTTGCCTCCACTTCCCTCCCTTATGTGTTGTGCTTCCCTTCTAACAAACCTGCAAACGTCTCTCACTTCTATGCTAGAAACCTGCTATAACAAAATATTCAAATTTGCCTTAACTCTAAGTACTCTTCCCATCGCTGAGAAGCCCTCCACTCTCTAAATTGGCTAGAACTACCAAACTACCTAGATTACCTTCAACTGATCACATCCCATAAACTACTCTTCAACCCTACCCTTTCTGACATCCTTCCCCCTTACCTACCTAATAGAACACTCAGATATGAAAATCAAAACAATTAATGTTGGTAAACCTAACTGTTCACCTGGACAGTTACTCCTCTCTTTTTCCTTAGCCAAAAATGGAATTCACTTCCCCTTACTCTTAGGACAACGCAGAACCTCGAAAACTGTAAAACACTGTTCCATTCCTACCTTCTCTCTAAATGGAAATGCACCCATAACCTTCTAACCTAACCACATCCCTTATTCTCCTGTTCCTAACTGCTACCTTTGGAGCTTTTCTCCCGGGGCCTTCACTGAAAATGGGATCACTAGTCCCAGTGGACTTCCCTGGTCATCAAACTGGAAATAAATAAATAAATTTAAAGGATATATGTTTCAGAATCAAATTAATTTTATATCTGAGAAGGGATACTATGAAGCTTGATTATATATCTGTAAAATGATTATTAATTTTTTTGTTTCCTGTCATCTGTCCTTTCATACTTGAATTTTCTCTGCTCTCTTCCTTCCCTCTTTTGGCTTGTGTCTAAAGATTGGATTGTCTGTCAACAACTGGCTAATTTATGGGTGGACATGCCATGGATGTTCCCAAGGACAGAGTGCACATTACCTTTAAATTGGCTAAAATAATATCCATTGGTGTTCTGATCTAAAATCTCTGCTGTACTTGGGGCTTAGTTAGCAGTTAATATAGTGACAGGCTAAATGGAAAAAGAATGTATTAAAGGAAAGCAGAGGAGGTCTGTGCTTCCCTACTGTTTGTCTGTACTTTCCTAAATACCTTAGTGTCCTGCTTTCTTGCCAAGAGTCAGGGCACTGACTGCAAGGTGGAGCTTGGGCTTCTTGGTACAATACAGTAAACTGTGGACGTTCATAGGTTCATAGGTTCATACTAGGCTATCTGCCCTAGGGCATTTATAAGCCTAGCCAGAGTGTGCTTGGCTTTCGCCACCCATTTTAAATTAATTTTGCTATGCCTTTTTTTGAGGATAGTATACTGTGCCTCTGTCTAACAGTGACACAGAAGTTATATCCGGGGTAAACCTACGATCTCCCATCCACTCATCAAGATTCCTCTTGAAGAGAGTTAATGTGGGACTCTGCCTAACCTGGTCTGGGATTTTATTCCAGAGTGAAGGGAGCCTCTGGGTTATGAATCTGTCCCTCCAGCATGTCCTATTTATTTCAGTGCTGAGGTTCAAGTCTCTCGAGCGCGTAGCTCAATGGGATTTGGATTTTCTGAGGTGCAGCATGTCCATTAATTCCGGGTTGGACATGGCTTTATACGTCAGGCACAGATCGCCTTTGAGCAGGCGGTATGCCACTGAGTAGAGCTGGAGTTTCTTTAACCGGGCAGCATATGGCATCTGTTTGAGCCCTTTGATCCTCTTGGTGAGGTACTTTTGGGGTCATTCCAGTTGCTGCAGGTGTCTGGTAAGGTACATCCCAAAAGGGGCATTGTACTCAATTATGGGCCTGATGAGGGATGAGTAAAGAGGCACGATGACCTCCCGTGATCTAGATGTGAATCCCTTCATGATTAGGTGGGCTATATAAAATGTTTTTCTAGCCACTTTGGCCACGTGGTTGTCAAATGAGAGATTGCTATCAACTTGGGTCCCCAGGTCCCTAATGACTTCTTCTGTACTTAATGGATTACCACCTATGTGGTAATTTGTGGGCACTTTGTTTTTGTCAAAGGGGATGACTATACACTTTTTGGCATTTAGCTTGAGGCCATGGCTCTGGCACCAGTTGTCTGTTTCTATGAGGCCCTTTTGGAGGATGCTTGTGTCGGCTGGAGAGTTGATTATGGCGCCCAGTTTGCAGTCATCTGCGAACTTGGTCAGCCACAGTCCTTCCGTGTTGGCCTGTACCTCCGAGAAATATATACCGAACAAGAGAGGTCCCAGGACTGAGCCTTGTGGGACGCCACTTGTAAATGGTTTGGAGTCTGACATGGCTCCAGCAATTCTAACCATGTGGGTTCTGTCCTTGAGCCAGTTTGCAACCCATCTAGTGACATAGGGGTTTATATTTAAGCTGGTGAGCTTATCTATAATCCCCTAGTGGGGTATTGTATCGAAGGCTTTTGCGAGGTCCAGGTAGGCTGTGTGGACCACCTTCCCCTCGTCAATGGCCTTGGTGACTGTTTCAAAGAAATTGACCAGGTTTAAGAGGCAGGATCTGCCCTTAACAAAGCCAAACTGGGTAGGATCCAATGTCTGTAGGTCCCCAATATCTTTATTTATGAGGTCCATGATGATCCTTTCCATAGCTTTGCAGACCACGCTAGTCAGGCTTATGTGGCGATAGTTTACAGGATCCGTTGAGGCACCACCTTTGTGGAGAGGGACCACTGTTGCTCTACGCCACTCTTTGGGTACATATCCTGTAGTAAGGATAAGATTGAACAGTAGTTTTATGTTTGGGTTTAGCTCTTCTTGGAGTTCATGTAGGACGCAGCCCGGGACACCATCTGGTCCCATTGATGCTGTGTATTTTGCTTTGGAGAGGGTGGCTCTTACCTGAGCATCTGAGATGTCAGGGGGGCAGCACTCTGTTGGGATAGATATTTGCCCTTTTGGTGGGGAGGGGGGGGAGAAGTTTGCACTGAACCTGTCAGCTAGGATGTTGGCAATGTCTGTGGGCTCGGTGTATTTTTTGTCATTTTGGACTAATTCTAAGTATATCTGGGAATTCCCACCCAGGTTCCTAACATAACTTAAGAAAGCCTTGTGATTATCCTTAGTGTCCTGTGCAATTTTTCTCTCGAAGCTGGCCTTAGACGATTTTATGAGTGCCCATAGTTTTTTGCTAATACTGATCAGAGATGCCTTCCCTTTTTGGGATTTTGCTCTATCATGTAGTAGCTTCCTCCTTCTATTGTATAGTTTGTTTATGGCTGGCGTCCACCAGACAGGATGTCTGCCTTTGGAGGATTGGGTCTTGGTTTTATTTGGGATTGCATGATCCATGCATTCCTGAAGGTGTTCATAGAATGCGTTTATAAAGGATTCTGTGGTCTGGGCCGTATTTTCCACAGGCCCGGGGGCTTTGAAGGATTCCGCCTCGGATTTGAGGCATGTGAAATTTGCTTTAGAGAAGTTTTTCACTGTGGTTTTCTGGGCAGGGGGTGGGGTTGGGATGTGAATATCCAGTGAGATTAGTTTATGGTCTGATCTTACCAGTGAGGGATACACTTCTGGTCTGTTGCATAGTGTCCCCATGTTGGTGATGATCAGGTCCAGTATGTTTTCCCCTCTTGTGGGAGTGGTAACAAGTTGTTCCATAGCATTTGAGTTTATAAATTCTAGGAACCTTTGGGCTAGGGTGTTGGAGCTAGAGTAATGCTCCCAGTCTATGTTTGGGTAGTTGAAGTCGCCCAATATAATGGTGTTTGGAGAGACCTTAATATTTTCCAGTATTCTCAGGAAGGCCAAGTGGGGTTCCTGTGTTTGGGAGGGTGGTCTGTAGCAGGCTATAAACTGGAAGGCAGTTTTACCCACTGTTAGTTGCACATGGATAGTCTCTGATGCTTCGTGCTGTGCCACCAACCTGGAGGTGTGGGTATCTTTGACAAATATTGATACTCCCCCTCCTTTTGTGGTTCAGTCCAAGTTTTGGGGCCGAAAAGCATGGTATGAGGTATAACCTGGTAGTGCTGGGGTGCTCTCGGGAGCCTTGAACCAGGTTTCTGTTACTGCACAGATATCGATGTTCTCCATGCTAAGGAGAGTTTCGAGTGCGTGCATCTTGAGGTTTAGACTTCTGGCGTTGAGTAGCATTACTCTTAGTTCCTTATCCCTTGTAATACCTATGGAGGTGGGTTTGTCTTTTGAGCCTTGCCTAAAAAAGGCACTATGGGGGTAGCAAGAGCCTTTGCCAATATCTGAAAGCCCAGGGGTGACAGGTGCAAGCCGTCCCTAGTGAAGCATCGTGGCTTGTCAAGCATGTCATCCCAGGCTGACAGGCATTGGATCCCCTTTGAATGACACCAATACTTAAGCCAATTGTTGAAATTGATCATCTTGTCTTCATATTGTGGCATCATTCTTGGTGAGGGTAAGATGCTACTCAAGGTCAGGGTCATACCGGCCTGCTCAGAGAGCTCCTCTGTGTCTCTTTTCATGTAGTCCAGGGAGGTACGTCTCAGGTCATTCACACCAGCATGGACAATGACTGAGTCATATTTGTACTTGCCTTGGAGTGACCTGAGTGCTTGTGTTATGTGGCGGATCCTAGCACCCGACAGGCAGCTCACCGTGACCTTCTCCTTTTTTAGTATTATATTACTTGGAAGTATTATATTATTCTCTTAATCTTCTTCTCCTTTTGGTTTCTCCCATTAGAGGTCACCACAGCAGATCACTGGTCTGCAGAACAAGTGGCAGTCAAGTTTTACAGCATCGAGTTGCCATCCTAGCACCCATCCTTCCTCTGAATGCACACACACACACACACACAATCACACCAAGAGACAATTTAGAAAGTCCAATCCACCTGCAGCATGTCTTGGGAATGTGGGAGAAAACTAGAGCACTTGGAAGAAACCCAAACAAACATAAGGAGGACATGCAGACTCCACACAGAAGACACCCCATTGAGAATCAAACTGGAGAACCTCTTGCTTTGAGTTGATAATACTAAGCACTTCACCTATATTATTCTCTTAATATACCACTGAAATATTTTTTGAACTTTTATTTAGGCTTATGTGGTAATAGTGCTTGAGCATATCACTTCTGTGAAATTGGAAGCCTCCATTTTGAAGTCCAGATAAAAAGTGATGCTTTACTCTTAGCAATACTTTCATTCTTATTAGTGTGTTGCTGAGTGTGACTATGGTTGTGAGTGATGGATCTGAAATGGTTTGAATAAGGTGTGTTCGGGGGTCAGTTGAATTTTTATGTGATGGTGAGAGCTGTGGAGCATAGCTACATATGTACAAAAGTATGTTTTTATTTCAGTTGCTTCTTCTCAAGTTTTTTTTTTTTTTTTAATGCACCTGGGGAGTCCTCTGCATTTATTCTTACTGTTTTTGGCTTGTGCCTAGAGGTTTGGTTGTCTTTCAATGACTGACTGCTTTGTGCTTGAACATGTCACAGCAGTTGTCGGAGATGAAGATCAACTTACTTTTGAACTCATTTCAAGTGTGATATGTTGCTGCACTGTGGGCAGGTTTATACTTTGGTTTGGGGTTTGGTTGATAGTTCACCTGGTAGTGGGACAGTGGAGAGGGGAATGCAGTGGGGGAGGGGATTGCGGTGGGGGGGGGGGGGGAGAAGAGAGTTTGAGTTTTCCTACTGTTTATACATTGATATTTGTTTCCCTTGATATCTTGGCCTCTTGCAGAGGGGCAGGATGAGGCATGTAAAAAGGAATTTAACTTTCTTGATATCAAAGAAAGAGATACAGAACTGTTATTTTTTAAATATTTTGAAGTACTTCTTGAACATTTATCTAAGTTTAATGTAGTGATAAGTCAATCACAAGAGTTTGAAAGGAAATTTACACCTTATTTCATAAAGGTATACAAAAGTCTGAGACTGAAGATTATTGTCAATATTATTTGGCAAATAGCATATACAAGTATAACAATTACTTTAACAAATTTATTGAATTATTTAAGTAGACTAACATGAATATTCCACAATGAGATGTAGAAGGGTTATCTGTATTGTCTGAGTTTGACATATATTAATAATTCATATACAAAGATATTAGCAACTTTCCTAACAGTTAATCACACAAATTAAACATTTATATATTAGTACAGATGGGAAAGGAAAGGAAAGGGAGAGATGTATACGGGTCTTCTTTCATTCACTGAAATTCATTTCACTAAATTTCAAAACACTCACACGAAATTGCTGAAAGTTCAAATCACCGAAAACACATTTCACTGAAACACATCTCACTGAATGTAAGTACTTTGCGGCAAATAAAACATATATGCCCTTTTCCCCACTGTAGTGCGATCCTGGAGTTAGTATATATATATATTTGGGGGTGTGGGGGTGTTGGCCCCCACCTACTTTTGGTTTTAGATTGCTAGCTTACATTGAAATGAGATTTAAGCTACATAGGTGGGGGTCTATGCCCCCACACCCCCCAATATGGGGGGCTGTGCCCCCACACCCTTGACTATATATGCTAACTCCAGGATTGCACTACAGTGGGGAAAGGGCATATAAATTTTATTTGCCCAACAGTACTTACATTGAGTGAAATGTGATTCAGTGAAATGAGTTTTCAGTGATTTGAGCTTTCAGTGATTTTTTGAGGGTGAATTGAAATTCAGTGAAATGAGGTTTCAGTGAATGAAAGTAGAACTATATATATATATATATATATATATATATATATATATATATATATATATATATACACACATACATATATATTCAGAATATGAAAAGGGAAGAGAGGGGAAGAAGGGAAGAGAAACAGGAAAAATACATAGTTTATTGTAATTTAAGTTTAAATATTATTTTTTTTGCTTTCAGATTTTATATGATGAACACACTAATACTAACGTATTTATAATGTATTCACCTTTAATACAGCATGCTTACACTTTTAGACAACAATACATTAAAAACAAGATGAAATACTAAATAATCTGATAAATATTTACTGCAAAGCTCTGACTATATTAACATTTCCTAAATGTAAATCCTTTTGGTGGGATAAAACATCTAGATCAGGGGAGGTCATCGTGCCTCTTTACTCATCCCTCATCAGGCCCATAATTGAGTACAATGCCCCTTTTGGGATGTACCTTACCAGACACCTGCAGCAACTGGAAAGACACCAAAAGTACCTCACCAAGAGGATCAAAGGGCTCAAACAGATGCCATATGCTGCCCGGTTAAAGAACTCCAGCTCTACTCAGTGGCATACCGCCTGCTCAGAGGCGATCTGTGCCTGATGTATAAAGCCATGTCCAACCCGGAATTAATGGACATGCTGCACCTCAGAAAATCCAAATCCCATCGAGCTACGCGCTCGAGAGACTTGAACCTCAGCACTGAAATAAATAGGACATGCTGGAGGGACAGATTCATAACCAAGAGGCTCCCTTCACTCTGGAATAAAATCCCAGTCCAGGTTAGGCAGAGTCCCTCATTGACTCTCTTCAAGAGGAATCTTGATGAGTGGATGGGAGATCGTAGGTTTACCCCGGGTATCACTTCTGTGTCACTGTTAGATAGAGGCACAGTATACTAACCTCGAAAAAGGGCATAGCAAAATTATTTTAAAATGGGTGGCAAAAGCCAAACACACTCTGGCTATGCTTATAAATGCCCTAGGGCAGATAGCCTAGTATGAACCTATGAACCTATGGATAATCTAGATAACCCTTATATTACTATACTGGGAATTTCGACAATTCCATATATATAGTTAATCAAATTAATCTTATGTATGAACATTTAAATAATATTCTTAAATTGCCTAAAAGTATTCTTTACTATTCAAAAAAATCATTGGTATCATACCACAGTGCTTATTCTTTAAGATTAAAAATGATAATAATATTAATACAGTTTCATTTTTATTACTTCTCCTATGAATGTAAAACTACTCTCATCAAATATTAATGGACTAAGCAATTTAAGGAAAAGATAAAATCTGATCCAGTTTTTAAATATAAATAAGCTACAAGTTATATCTCTTCAAGAAACTCATGTTAAACATACAGGCAAAGACATTTGGAATCCTACAATTTTTGTTATATTGTTTCAATCTACTTTCAAAACAAGAAGAGGCACTATGACAATATGGAAAATAATGTCTCCTCAAATATTATATAAATATGATGATAAATATGGACTAGTGTCTCTTATAACAATAAAATATAATACAAGAGTATGGACTCTAATCAATTTGTATTAGTTTCCTGGAATAAGTTTAAATTTAGCCAAAAAACATCTGGATACTATTCTTGATAATGGCAAAGGTAACATAATAATAGGAAGAGATTTTAATTTTCTATTAAACAACACAGAAACTAGTGCAAAAAGCAATTTACAACCGACTCTCATACCTAAAGCTCTCAATTGTTTAGACATTTTACCCATTATTCATTTAGTAATGCTACACAAACTAGAATTTATAAGATATTAGTCTCACAAATATAACAACAAAAATAATAAGGTTTAATATTATACTCTCTCTGATTTCTAACAATAATGATCTTATCTTAAAACTTGAAACAATATACAAGAACCTTCCATTTGTATCCAAAATACCAACCTATGTAACCAAATTAAAAGAATATAAGCGATGGCTGATTTCTGAATGTTTTTTTTTTTTTTTTTTTTTTTTTTTACAAAAAAAAAAAAACTAACAGAGGAAGTTATGGTTTGGGATTTATTTGAAGCATACATATATGGCAAATCACTATCTTGGTATAAACACAGATTAATAGAATGGGAATGCATAAAGCTAAAGCAAACTATAAAAGTAATGACAAATCCATAATAGTTACAATTGAAAATATAAACAAAAATATTTTAGAATACTTTCTTATAAAACAGCTTTAGCAATATAAGAATTAAAAGTGGTCTAATTTGCCATGTTACTGAAACATATGCACTATTTGTCTAGAAGAGTTAAGATTCATTCTAGAAAAAAATAATGACCCGCGGTGGTGGTGCTGCAGTAGCGTTGTCGCCTCACAGTAAGACGCTGTCTGGTTCAATTCTCAGCTAGAGCGTCTTCTGCGTGGAGACATGCATGAATGGGCATACCTTCATTGAAGGTTGTGCATCAGGGCTGGTAACTCGGCACGTAAAAATCAACTACCAATCATTAGCGGACCGGAGTTCTGCTGTGGCGACCCCTAACTGGGAAAAGCCGAAAGACACAAACAAACATTGAGATAAAAATAATAAAGATAATAAAACATACACTGAAACTGGAGATATTTTAGAAAAGTTCAGCAATAGTGTCCTTATTTAAGGGTCTATATTATCTAATCAAAAAAGCATTCCAGTGAATGCCTCTTCATCAACCCCTAAAGAGCAAACCACCAATTATGCTTATGGCCAAATCAGCAATTTTTTTTCCTTGGGGAAAAAAATCAATGATCCGGCCACAAATGAAACATCACTAAGAACACATCAAAGTGGGGGGCTTCTCCCCCCACACCCCCGAATATGGGAGACTTTGCCCCCACACACCCCTAACTAAATACGCCAACTCAAAGATCATACCTCAGTGAGGAAAGGGGCAAATCCATGCTGATGGCCCTAGGAAAAAATAGCTGATTTGGCCATTTGCGTAACTACCGCTTCACTCTTTAAGGATTGATGAAGAGACATTCACTGTAATGCCGCTTTGATTAGATAATATAGACCCCCTTCTTTAAATCATGAATTGGAGCATATAAAATCAAATATAGACCTAAGTATATACCTCTCACACTTCTGGAAAACATTGGACTGAAACAAAAAACAATTTGTTTAAAAGATTACTTACAAAGAACTCAATAATAAAATCCAACAACTTAATGCTAATTAAGCTCCAGGTACTGATTGAGTAATATCTGAAATATATAAGCTATTTTCACCATCTATTATAAAAAATTTACACAAAACATTCTTAGAAATTCAAAACAAAAAAAAAATATTCCTCCGTATTGGAAAATATTCTTTAACTACACCCATATTAAAAGAAAACAAAATTTCCCAGTTATACTCCTCATATAGAGCTAACTTGCTCTTATTTATTTATTTATTTATTGGCATTTGTTTACTGGGATAGTCCACTGGGCTAAGCAGAGTCCATTTTCAGTGCAGGCCTGGGGAGAAATGCTCCAACAAGTAATATTAATACAATACAATTACAGGGCGATAAACTAGATTCTAAGTAGTACATATAGTTATGCAAGGCATGCAGGATAAGCTTGATTGTAGACATTGCATATAACATAATGGAATAGATTGCATAAACAAAATTTAAAAAACAGTATAATAGTGAGGAATTAAGCTTTGTGAGAAAATGTTATGATAATCTTTATGGATAGATCAAAAGAACCCTATCACAAATAATCCAGATCAAACTGGTTTTATGCATAACAGGCAAAACACATGATTGTATTAGAAAAATGTAACTCCTATACATCCTTAATAACAGAAAATAAGAAGCTTTATTTATAAGTTTAGATACTGAGAAGGCCTTTGACCCTTTAAATCAGAATTATTTATTTAAAACACTAGAGATATTTAATTTTCCTACACAATTTATCTCTCTTTCTTAAAAATCTATATAACAGTAAGAAAGCTTATGTCAAATTTAGGTCCTTTTACTTCTGAATCTTTCTCATTGACTGGAGACACTAAACCGGGATTCAGGAAGCTGAAAATTCCATGCAGGAACAGTGTAGGAGCTCCTGCATGGAAAATGGCCACCAAGCGATTCAGGATAGTGCCGTTTTCGCGTGCACGAGCGGCCCTACACTGTTCCATCACGGAAAACCAGCAAACATGCAAATAATCTCATTTGCTGGTGAAAACTATGTAAATTAGGTCATTTAGCAATTCAACAAGCTGCCAGGTCTCCGTGATAGAACAGTGTCAGTGCAGAAATGCATTCGGAAAATAACTGAGTACATTTTTGCAACTGACAAAACGGAGGCATGACAGCTCATGAAAAAGCATGCATTATGTACATAAGACATGCCAATGGCCAAATATAAAGCCATTGGCATTACAAATTGATTCATTATTATGAAAATTAACTTTTTTTTTTTTTTGGCCAATCTCGGCTGTTTAAGCATAGGGCAGTGGCACGCAAATGGGATCATGCCGAAAATAAAAAAATGGGAAAACTCAATTTTAAGTTAAATCTGCATTTTGCCATTATAGTCTATGCCATGCAAAATGTAAACAATAGAAGGGAGCACTGGTTGTCAAGGGAAAAGGGTCTGTTTTAGTGGAGTAACTAATGATCTACGCACTGGGGTATGCAAATGAGGGGAGTTATAGTGAATCACATATTTCTTCAAAGTGTCAGCTTGTACCTAACCATGTAGGTGCAGCAATACAACAGTGCAAGTCTAAGAGCTGGATGACTTCATAAGGGGTGTGCCATGCTTGCTGTAAGCTCATTGGAGCTCTGTAGCTCGTGTTTGCCTTTAGCTAAGCACAGCTAAGGAAGAGGGTGTGTCAGATGTGCCTAATATAGCCTAAACGGGTGTCCGCGGTGTGCACCAGGTTTTAAACATAAACAGGGGGAAAAAAAGAGGAAATGGCAGCACTGTTTACATTTCAGCACTGGGTATGCATGGTGTGCTTTGGGGCTTAAATAAGGAGGAAGTGGGAAGGGGAAACAGCAGTAGGAAGGCAATCAAGGAGAACTAGCATAGCTGGCAGGTGGAATGTATCAGAATCAGCCTATTACACATGCAGCAGCCCAGCACACTACTATGAAATATGCAAACACCTGTCAGACTGGTTTTTCCCACAAACTCTCCACCCCTGGTGTACACAGATGGGGGATTTTTAACTGGCAAAACTAACTAAAAATGTTAGAGGCTGCTGCTGCTTTACTCCATCAATATGTGTTAAAGACTGAGGGTGGTGAGGAGGTCAACCGACCCACAGTGAGGAGGAGGAGAAGAGTGTACATACCTAGGGTAACCTTCCAGGGGCTACATGAGCTGGAGATAGTGGAGTGCTATAGAGTGGACAGGGGCATTCTACAGCAAATCATCCAGCTGTACCGTCCCCGTCTCACACATGGAACCAGCAGAGGGGAACCCATCCCAGTGTATACCAAGGTATGTGTAGGCTTAAGAATACTAGCCATAGGCACCTTTCAAAGACCAAATGGGGATATCATGGGGGTCCCACAGGCATCAGCATCTAGGGTACTCCACCAGTTCCTGGATGCCATGTCACCACATACCAATGAGCACATATATTATCCCAACACCCATGAGGCGTTATTCAGAAGTATGCATCTCTTCCACCATATTGCAGAATACCCTGAGGTAGTTGGTGCTATAGACTGCATGCACATCTGCATCAAAGCACCACCCGGCAATCGGGGTAGGGTCTACATAAACTACAAGGGCTTCCCGTCCATCAACTGCCAGGTTGTGTGCGATGTCCAGGACATTATCATGCAAGTGTGTGCTGGCAGCCCTGGAAGCTATCATGACTCCCACATCTGGCATTCCTCACAGCTGTATCAGCAGTTTTTCAGGGGGGACATCCCATATTGCCATCTAGTGGGGGATCCTGGCTATGCACTGGAGCCTTGGCTAATGACACTCATCAGAAATGCACACACACCTGAAAAAGAATGCAATAATGAGCATCCCAAACACACGTTCTACAATGATCCTGGTTTGTGCATGTGCCACAAGTCATGGTTCTGCTGCCTTGACATATCCGGTGGAGCCTTGCAGTACTCCCCAGCTACATGTGAATAAATTTTCATAGTATGTGCCATGCTATACAATATGATCCTGTGGAAACAGCTGCAGTAGGAACAAAATGGGGAGGGGCCACACAGCCCCCCACCATTGTCAAGGCTACCACAGGCAGAGAGGGACCCAGAGGAGGAACTTCCTGAGCCTGCCCCTGTAGGCAGATGGAGACATGCCCAGTATGGCTTGTCATTGGCAAAGAGGCAACGCATAGCACACACACTGACACTGTAGGGACCCAGGGACTGATACCTCTCTCCAACTCGCACATACAGTAAAAGGGATGCCAAACATGACACTACCTGTGCTTTACCATGTATAGGGAGTGTATTATGTACATCCGACATAGTCAGCCCTCCAGCACCATCCTCAATACTGGCCCAGCAACAAGGTAAGTCACCCTTCCTGTCAATTACTGAATGGAGTAGTATATTCTGATAGTTGTATGTATGGTATGGATGGAAGCATGCAAGGGAATTGGGTGGCTGAATGGGATAACAGCAGACAGCTGACAGCTATATGGGATAGCTGGAAATCCATAACAAATACTGGTATCAACATACTAGACAGAACTACACAAGGTGACAACTCCCACTGCAGTACATGTGATGGCCCAAATACCTGTGGGTGTCAATAGGTCACACACATGGATGTCAATGAGGGTCACATACCCACCACCAGCCTCACCCAGCCGGACAGGTGTAGATGACCATAAAGAAAGGCTGGACTAAGGCCCCCAAATGATGGCAATGGTGAACAGCCCCCTACCAGACCTACACAGACATACTACAGCAGGTCTGACAGTTGCATTCCAGTTCTGAAGGGTAAGAAGTCTGAAACTGAAATTTATGCCATTAAAATCTAACATGTGTACTCTGCTGATATGCCTCCTTTTTGCATGATAGGTCACAATACAATATGAAATGGAAGCCAACAGAGTAACTGAAATACCAGTACAGTCATTGCAAATGTTTAAAGTCTTCAGGTGTGCACCCTCCCTCTACACAATCCCATGTAGAAATGCAGTAACATGTAAGTTTGAGGAGTAGTATCACTGGAGTACAGATTGCCAGTGCTGTCCCAATCTTCATGATAGATTGTTGCATGTGTACAATATGCAGGAGCCAGTGTGGTAAGTTGTTGTGTGTTTAATATTGTCTAGAAGTGGTCGGCATGTAGGCCTGGATGGTTGTGTCTCGGTGGCCTAGGTACAGTACTGTGGTTTACAGGGCCATGTTCCAACAACTGCAGTGCCAACCACACTGCTTCTCAGCTACACCCATGTCAGCAGTTGTACATACTCACTGTCCAGATGACAATATCTGTCACCGTAGGAAAGCTGGACACGTCATAAACTGGGGCCCATACATAGAAACAGTACACAGGTGGAAGCACCCTACACAGCGTGCATATAAAATAGCTGTCAACTGCAAACATCTTTGGAACTATACATAGATGTTAGCATCACATTAGTTGTCTCTCTAGTATGGAATACTGGTAGTCTGGCCAGTTGCTGGCAGACCACAAAAGGCACAGTTATAAAGTAATGACAGGCTGCCCATGTCCACACACAAGGCAGCATAAGGAGAATGTCCCAGGTATATCCGTCAGTCAGGTGCCAGTAGCTTCCATATCACATATGCACCTAGCTCACCTCACCATCAGCCACAGGTTTATCACAGGTCAAATTCTGTCTGTATGGGAATGCATACATGATGCTGCATGCTGAATAGGTGTTCCATGCAGGTGTATCCCTAGCTGTAAGCAGCAACCTGCCCACATCCAGACTTGTGGATCAGTATGAACAGGATGGATTGACAGGAACACCTGAACCACTTACCATTGTCATCCCAGGGTAATCCACTGGCTTGCACCCTGGGAATGTATAAGTGACACAATGCACTGGCCTGCTACAGATGGCCTGCAGCACTCTCAAATGGCCTACAGTCCTCTGGCAAAGGCCCACACCTCACCCATAGTGCCAGTGTACGGAATGTCAGGGGGTCCTAACTAACAACCTAACACAGTAAACAGAAAACAAATGCAAGGCCATGCTGACAAATGCCAGTAGCATGCCTCCCCATGTCCTACTGCAAGAACTATGGACCAGGCCATAAATACTACTGGGATAAATGCCCAACTTTAGGGATATCTCTGAGATATTGCTTACATAATGTTAGGTGGAGGGGAGAATAACAGAGTGGGGTGTAAAAGCATGGATGTCATGGAGTGTGTGAAGTCTGAAATTCTAATGTCTGCCCACACTACTTCCAACTGCAAACCCATGAATGAATAGCCGGAAAACCACTTGTAAACCACATTGTGAAGGTAAACTGACCAGATATATGAGTACTGCCTCTGGATAACCTGGGTTTACCTGTACAGCTGAGAGGTATGGCCCCAGCAGGATATGGCCCATGAAGTTGAGAAAAGCACAAGGAGGGGAACCCCAGCCGGCATACTAACAAGGTGCTGCACCATTTACACAGAACCAGCAGTCTATTGTCTGTAACTACCCCTCCACAATGGCAGGTGTGTGCCAGAATGTGTAGTCTTTATGCCTCAGAATATTGGTCTCAGCTTCATTCATCTCATATTTCCCGGTAAATAACTGTGAGCAAAGAATGATAATTGTCAGTAGTTGATGACATGACACATCACAGTGTACAATAGTGCATATGTCAGAATATCTATGCTACAACCAAACATGTCACACAAGCAGCAAAGACAGCAATAGTTCCAGTATTCCCTGTATGTTAAGCCAATTGTGTCTCCATATTGGCAACGTATCTACAGTTATCCTGCAGAAACAGTTTACTAGGTGTAGCTGTAGCAAACAAAACCCTGAAATGGAGTCTAACCCTCCCTGGAATGGATGCACACACTTAATATAGAAGGTCATACTGGGCATGCTCCTCCACTTAGAGAAATGAATCCCATATCTCACAACACAGTGGACTACAGATATTGGTTATTCGCAGCTGTCTGTGCACACACACCAAACTGTACACCATTGATACTTCACACACACACACACACACACACACACACACACACACACACACACACACACACACACACACTGGATAAGAACACTCACACATATCTAAGGCCAACATAATATAATATGTGAAACATGCACACACAGAGACATGGGGAAGAGAGAGACAGACAGCGACAGAGAGAATCCCATTATGAGGCCTTTCCCACCCAGTACACATCCCATTGGCCTATATCACATGATGTGCTGATGTCATTCACTGTAGAAATTCATTTTGTTAGCCCTCGGCCCTATAGTCTCAGTGGTGCTTGTGATAACTGTGTAACACTATAGTACAAATAAGTATTAATGTAGCATTTGTAATCTCAGTCCTGTCAAATGTAAATTGTGTGTGAGTGTGTGTGTGCTTCTAGATGAATGAGTTTCAAGCCATTCACACTCATGACACATCCCATTGCCCGACTTTAGCACTCCTGCTGATGTCAGTCACCCTGAAATAACTCTTTGGGCAGCTTGTAACCCTATAAGCTCTGTGGCATTTGTGATACGTGCATAATACTATAGTGTAACAAACTAGGTAGGTAGGAGCTCTCATCCCTGTTCTGGCAAATGTGAAAATGTGTGTGTGTTTGTGTGACAGTATGTATGTGTCCTCGTAGAGACATGACTTTGAGGCCATTCACACTCACAACACTTCCCAAACCCCTACTTTAGCACTGCTGATGATGTCACCCACATTCAAAGATACCTTTGGACAGCTCTCTGACATATAAGTTTCGTGGTGCTTGCGATAACTGCGTAATGTTATAGTGTAGCAAACTTGTTAGGTAGGAGTTCTAATTCTGGTCCTGGCAACTGTGAAAATGTGTGTGTTTGTGTGAGAGGGTAAGTGTGTCTTTATAGAAACATGATTTTGAGGCCATTCACACTCACTACACTTCCCTTACCCCTCCTTTAGCATTGCTGCTGATGTCACTCACCTTCAAAGATACCTTTGGACAGCTCACCCCCATGTAAGCTCCGAGGAGTGTGTGATAACTGTGTAATACTATAGTGTAGCAAACTAGTTAAGCAGGAGTTTTAATCCCAGTCCTGGTAACTGTGAAAATGTGTGTTTGTTTGAAAGAGCGTGTGTCTTTATAGAGAAATGATTTTGAGGCCATTCACACTCACTAGGCTTCTCTTACTCCTCCTTTAGCACTGTTGCTGATGTCACTCACCTTCAAAGATACCTTTGGACAGTTCACCAACATATAAGCTCCGTGCCACTTGTAATAACTGCATAATACTTTAGTGTAGCAAACTAGTTTGATAGGAGTTCAAATGCCGGTCTTGGCAACTGTGAAAATGTTTCTGTTTGTGTGAGAAAGTGTGTGGGTCTTTACAGAGACATGATTTTGAGGCCATTCACACTCACTACACATCCCTTACCCCTCCTTTAGCACTGCTGCTGATGTCACTCAACTTCAAAGATACCTTTGGACAGCCCGTCAGTGTACAAGCTCCATAATGCTTGAAATAACTGAGTAATACTATAGTGTAGCAAACTAGTTAGGCGGGAGTTCTAATCCTGGTCCTGGCAGCTGTGAAAATGTGTGTGTGTTTGTAGACACATGATTTTGAGGCCATTCACACTCTCTACACTTCCCTTACCCGTCCTTTAGCACTACTGCTGATGTCACTCACCCTCAAAGATACCTTTGGATAGTTCATGAACATATAAGCTCTGTGGCACTTGTGATAATTGCATAATACTCTAATGTAGTAAATTTGTTAGGTAGGAGTTCTCATCCTGGTCCTAGCAACTTTGGAAATGTGTGTGTTTGTCTGAGAGAGTGTGTGTGTTTTTGTAGAGACATGATTTTTAGGCCACACTCACTACACTTCCCTTACCCCTCTTTTAGCACTGCTGCTGACATCACTCACCTTCAAAGATACATTTGGACAGCTCTCCAACATATAAGCTCTGTGGCACTTGTGATAACTTTGTGATACTGTAGTGCAAAACACTACTTAGGTAGGAGTTCTAAGCTCAGTTCCGGCAATTGTAAAAGTGTGTGTGTATATCTGTAGGTTGAAGTATTTTGTGTCCATACACAGCCAGTACATTTCAACGTGTAATACTTTACAACGGCTACTGATGTCACTCACCTTAGAGGTATGTTTGGACACTGTTCTACCTATAACCTCTGTGGTGCACGTGATAAATAAGTAACAATGTAGTAGCAATAACTACATAGGTAGGGGGTTGAATCTCATTCCTGGCAAGCATGTGTGTGTGTGTGTGTGTGTGTGTGTGTGTGTGTGTATATATACACACACACACACACACACACACACACACACACACACACATATATATATATATATATATATATATATATATATATATATATATATATATATTGTGTGTGTGTTTGTACCTTAAAGATTTTGGCCCCAGTACACTTCTCACTTCTCAGTGCCCTACTTTAGCAGTCCTGCAGATATCATTCAGCGTAGAAGTACCTGTTGGCAACTCTAAGCATGCAGTAAATGTATAACATAAAAATCTGAAAACTTAGCTAGATAGAGGTTTAAACCTCACTCCTGGCAAATGTAATTGGGTGTGAAGGTTAAAGTATTTTATGAAATTTCTCACCCACTACATCACCCAATGCCAGTATTTACAAGGGCTGGTGATGTTCTTCACCTTAGAAGTACCTTGGAACAACATCCATCCTCTACATCCTCTAAGCTCTGTGGTACATGCGATAAATGTGTAACACTGTAGTAGTAATACATAAATAGTTATGGGTTCAAAACTAAGTACTGGTGTGTGTGTGTGTGTGTGTGTGTGTGTGTGTGTGTGTGTGTGTGTGTGTGTGTGTGTGTGTGTGTCTGTCTGCCATCAGTATCCTGTGTGGATGTTGGGGTGATTGTGTAATAACAGGATCCATTGGGGGGTGGGTTTTGCTAAATTATTATATTGATGACCTAGTATATGTCCCAATGTCCACATTACAAGGCCAACAGTTGCAAACACCATAGAATGGTGTAGACAATCCACAGCCCTAAATGTGTAGTGCCATGTGCAATGACTATGTGACAGTATGGAATAGTTAACAATAGAGGCAACCCTTCTAATACTCAGAGACCACTCTCCATCCAGGTATCATACACAAACACAGTTGGCAAGGCATCAACCACTATATTCGTAGTTCTCCTGCAAACAGCCTCACAGATAGTACCCACTATGTGATTCCAGTGGACTCCATGTCAAACCGATGACTAGACATGACTGGTGTGACACAGGATACAGACCTATGACCTCTCATGTTTGGGATCTACCCTTCTGAGGTGTAGGAGAACACAAAGCCACCCTGTCTGAAAATGTTTGCATACAACAGTAATGTGGGTGGTAACATTCCCAATCCATGTGATATTGACATCATGTACAAAGGCCACTCTGACACCTATGACTGTTGTCAGAACCCTGGACATTACCTCAATGCCAAGAGATGTGCCACCATTACCTTTGGGAACACCATGGCTCACATGAAGTAATACATTGGTGATAGTCCACTGATCAGTGAAGTTGTTATAACAGAATGGGGAACACATGATGACAGTCAGCTGCCTGTTGACCACAACAGTGCCACTGACATCAGAACGTACTTTGATGTGTTACATCTCCTGACTAAGTGTGTATTATGCAGCAAGTAAAAGGACATAGTCACCCTGTACCATCCCCTCAGTAGCCCAATCAATGTGTACAGTGGCCCTTTTGCCATGTTCCCCACTGGAAACCTGCAACAACTGTAGAGTCTGCAAATGTACCCCACAAAGGGAATACCATGCCTTATACACATGCCCTTTATGGACAGACTCCAATAACTCCAAATGAATCCCCATATCATGCTGTCTATATACTTGCAATTACTACCTCAGTTACACAGACATGTCTCACCAAACTGGTTCAGGAATGCTACATCTGAAGATACCAGTCTGTCCACACAACATGTCCCATAAACCTCAAGCACACTTCCACACTTCAAAAGACATGCTTGTGGGACAGGTGCACAACCCAGACACTGTTCATGTTATGGAATATAAATCACATACATGTTAAACAGTGCACATCACTGGCCACCCACAATAGAAATTTGGATGAGTGGATGGGGAATACAATACCCACCCCTGGAGACCACTCCAGTGACTATACTCCTGAGCCACACTGAGGACTATTGTCATGTGGCCTGATACCAGGGCATTCCCTTGGGCTAGCCCTGTAGAGCCTTCAGGCCCATTCTCCTACTACACACCTATGAAGCAATGAACCTATAGATCTCAGTACTGGCAAGTGTGTGTGTGTGTGTGTGTGTGTGTGTGTGTGTGTGTGTGTGTGTGTGTGTGTGTGTGTGTGTGTGTGTGTGTCTGTGTGAATATTAATCTCAGCATGTTTGGTTGATGAATATCCCCTGTGGCTGTGGTTATTAGCAATCAGAGGTGTGTCCAAACCACAACATGTACCATTCTCCACTCTACAACAGATGTTGTAAATCAACATATACCGATGTACAACCCTCAGCCATACAATCTGTGAGGCATATGGAATCACTGTTTTACAGACATAGGAAATCCATGCAGATACAGCTGTATCATGCCTAAGACATGGTGAATGTGTTACCACACTGCCATACCCCTTGGTCTTGTTGCAGGGCCACATCCTGGTGACACACAGATGCCTAGAATAGAAACAGGATACAGCATGTGAGAACACATTCATTCAGTGCTTCACTTGTGGGGGGAGAGAGGGGTAAACTGGCACTGAATGTGTTGCCAAGACTGTGGCCAATATCTGTTGTCTCAGGATAGGTATTAACATTGTGCAGTAACTTACAGCACTTGTCTTTAATGCTGTGGTGGTTGTTGATGTAACTATCAAAGGCTGTTGTGATTGTCATCAGTGTCTGCTGCATGTCTGCCTTCATAGATGCCTGTAGGGGATTCCGTGAGGGATCCCAACTTGTGTTTGAGGCTAATAAGGGAGTTCAGCAGTCAATGGACACCACCTTTTTCTGCAACAGTGTCCTCCTTCTGTTGTACAATTTAGTAATGGCAGGGGACCATCACATTGTCTCCCAGTGTTTGGAGGACAGTGTCTGGGTTCTGTTGGCTCTGGCTAGTACCATGCATTCATATACCTGTTTGTACAGTGCATATGTGTATAGTTTGACAGTCATATAGCTATTTCCCCATTGCCATGGGGGCAGTGAAGTCATCCACCCCTGTTTTTATGGCTGCAAAGACAGCTTTGGAGAGGTTTTGCAAGGTGGTTACCCTTGCGGGGGTGTGGCTGTCATGTTGAGTTCCATGTTGATTACAGCCTGTCTGGCTCTCACCATGCAGGGATTGAGAACTGTGGATGAGCAACAGTCCCATATTTAAGTAGCCAACACAGGTCAAGGTTGTTGCATCCTCTACCGGGGGTCAGTATCAGCCAGTCCAGGGCATTAGAAATTATGACTCCCAGGAAGTGTTGAGCCACTGTACTGGCACTTGGCTACTTTCCCCAGGTGATGGAGTGGTAGTTGAAGTCTCATACTATGTCAGTGTTGTGTTGTACCATCATAGATGGCAGGGTCTTAAGGAATGTCCATTGACAGTCTCAGGACATAGATGTGGACCCATAGTAGGCTATGGTGTGGATTGCACTATTACCACAAGGCAGTTGTACCAGTAGTATCTCCAATGCATTATGCTGGGATACTAGTCTGGAGGTGTTCCTATCCATAATGAATATGGAGACAACACCACCTTTGGAGGTGTGGTGTGTGGTGTGGTCCATGTTTGGGAGCTGAAAGCTGTGGAATGCGTTATAGCCTGATACTGCAGGGCTGCTGCCTGCTGCTGTGAACCACCTCTCTATTATAGCAGACATGTTAATGTCCTCTACTCCAAAGAGTGCCTTGAGTGACTGCATCCTGACAGTTACAGGTCTACTGTTGAGCAGCATGACTTTCAGACTGCATACATGTCTAGCTGTTATGGTGGTAATTAGATTAGGAACACTGCCTAATAAGGCATCATAGGGGTGGCAAGACACTTAGCCAGTACCTGGAAACCTAGCGCTAACAGATGTAGGACATCTGTGGCAAGTCATCGGGTTCTGTCAATCATGTCATCCCAAGCAGAGAGATACTGGATCCCCTGAGAATGGCACAAAACATGTAAGCCAATGTTGCAGTCAATCACCTGTTGATAGTATCACAGCATCATTCTGGGTGATGGTGGTACACTGCTCAGGGCTACTGTCACACCTGCCTGGACCACATAATCAGAGAGTTCAACCATGTCTCTTGTCATGTAGTCCAGGGAGGTGTGTCCCAAGTCATTCACACCCACATGGATACAGAGTGATACTCGTAGTTATTGTGGAGTGCCATGACTGGCTGTATCATGTGTTGGATGCTGGCATGTGATAAATATTTGACTGTTACCTTCTCCATATTCAACTTAGTGAGTGGGATGTGTGTGCCTCAGTATTGAGTTACCCATGATCACTGTATTGTGCAAGGTGGTTAGCTTTAGGAGCTTAAGTTGAGGGGCATACTGTGTAGGTTAAATATGTGTCCCTTGGCATGTGCCATGTCATGGTGTCTGAGAGGGTGTTTGTCTTGCTGGTCTGTACTGTTTGAGTAAATATCCATTGAGTGCCTCTGTAAAGGTGGGTGTGTGGCTTTTCACTGTATGTCATAGCTGTCAAAGTGGGTGTCATAGTAAGCTATGTGTTCCACATGGTGTGGTGCAGGTGTTGATCTTATCCTCTTGTCCTGCTAGTCCAGTCTTTCCTGGAGAGCGTATATGTCCACATTGGGTGATATACGAGTAACTGTCACATGTCTGAGTGTTTGGAGTTTCGAGGGGAGGGTTGTCTGTGTACATGAGGCAATTGCAACAGTGTCTCAAAATGGCCAAGAGCACCAGGTTAATGGGTGAAAGCACAGAAAACTGCCCTTCAATCATACCAGGAGTGGTGGACATAACTAGTAAGTACTGGGGCTATTTCTGTGATGAATGAATACTGCTAATGACTACCACGTGTGCCACATTTCTTGATACAATAACATGGTGAAGTGCCAAGCCATAATGCTATTTGAAGTGCAAGACAGAAAGAACTAGCACAATGTAAGGGTGGAACTGAAGACAGACTTTCTGCCACCTGTAATATTTTCACTCAGCTGTGCAGTTATCAGCATCTTTGGCCATATAAAAGCTCAGTAAGCTCTGTAGCATGTGCAGTAACTGTGTAACACTATAGTAGACATAACAAGATGGGCAGGAGTTCTAATCCCAATACTGGAAGTGTGTGTGTGTGTGTGTGTGTGTGTGTGTGTGTGTGTGTGTGTGTGTGTGTGTGTGTGTGTGTGTGTGTGTGTGTATGAATCATGTACTGTCTGGCTTACCCCATTTTTGACTACCCTTCACACTTCCCCTTGCCCCAATCTAGTAGTCCTATTGATGTCATCCACCTTAAACGTACCTTTGGATTAGGCAAAAATGTATAAGCTCTGTGGCATGTCTGATAACTGCATACCACTATAGTAAAACTACCTAGATAGGCAGGAGCTCTAATCCCAGTGCTGGCAACTGTTTGTGTGTGTGTGAGGATCATGTCTTGTCTGGCTTATGCCATTTTGATGTGTGTACCATACACAGCTGGTGACTACCTCCCACTGCCATTACTTTATATAGCATGGTAATGGCATCTGCCTCACATGCAGCAAGTTAAATGATTATACAGTCCTCTGTACAGATGTTTCTGGAATATCCAGATGTTTGCAACCTATACATGGTTGGAAGTGGTCTGTGTGCCTTAACAATGCCCATGTATGTGATATTGTAGCCAGATAGGCAACAGTGAGTGTATTGACACATATGGCAGCATGACACGAGGTATCATACCTGACTGGTAGCCAGCTTTGTAGGTGCAATACATGAGTCCACATGCTTGGTTTTACAAGTGAACTGTTCATATTATGGGTCACATTAAAGGCTGGTAGAGATGTAGACTGACATATTGTGGTCCTAATTTGTATGTAACAGGAACACCTTGCATCTTTACAGGGGTGTGTACACAATTTATATCCACTGTATACCATTAATGTGCCACACATGTCCATACCTTAGGCCGTTTGTCCCACCCATTGTTCTGGCCTCTGTCCAGACGTCTTGGCACAGACAAGTTGTGAGGTATGCTACAGGAATGTGGAATTCATGTCAGATAGGCCCCAGTGGTGACCACTGTAATGCAATGCAGTTAACCCCACCACAAGTGAACATGCACATAAAGCAATATAACTATTACATAAAACAATATAGCTATTACTGATAGTTGTGTGCATGGTAAATTTCATGCCCTTCACATGCCTGTGGTATTGCCAGGCAACAACAGAACAATGTCATACTCACCAGAGTCAGACTGCTGTCCCATATGCAGACCAGAGGGTCCTAGGTAGTTATGAGAGGGAGTTATTGTCAGCAGACTCAGATGTGGCCTTGGTACAGGATGGATGCAGCATGTCTGCACATTTACAGTACTAACTCCAATAATACACAATATTCTGTCCTCACCATAGTTCTGCACCTCTGTGCATTACAGAACCCCATCCACAACTCGAATCGGACCTGACACATGGATGTAGATACAATACAGACACATGTATGTCTGATATATTAGTGTACTAATCCCCACTGGGCCCTAACCTGCATGCTTCTTGTCCAGTGTGCATGCAACCCACCTCCACAATGCTTTCCTCAGCTTCATGGCTTGTGCATTGGGTGGGTTCCCCAAGGTTGGCGAGGAGCTCCTCAGTGGATGTCAATGGGGGCTGGATGGCTGGGCCCCCATCTGTGGCTAGCCGGTCCATCGCTACAGCAGCAGCCCATTGATGAGCATGGCAGATGAGGTCGGTGACCCGATGCTGCACCTGCTCATAAGTTCTGCTGTGCAGGCCGGCATCATTTACCCTGTGGACCAGATTGTTCCACAGGGTGGTCCTCTCCCGCATACCTTCTGCTGTCTGTCCAAATAACAGGGCATGTTCGATCACATATTGGGTGATGATGTCAGTTTCCCCAACAGAGAATGCTGGTAGGTGAGCCCTCTGTATGTTACCTGGAAGACATAAACAGGAAAAAGGTCAGAGGACCTGATATGGTTGTCATATTGTACATCAACAGTGGATATTACTTGCAAATAATCCAAACTACACCATAATTCTCCAATCTATCATGGCTATAGCAGATTGCATTACACTCTTGGCCCTGAGCTATCTTATTCCCCCCAGTGTTGGACACTTAATTGCATAATCCTCTATTCTCCATTCATTTCTGTGTAGAGGGATGACAGTGGCCATCTTTCATGTGGATGGTGTGTGGATAGTGGTGGGTATGTGTTTGACTGTGGTGTGTGATGGAGCTGTGAGCACATGCCTGAGTTCATGTAGGTGGCAGACAGTGCTGTTATTATGCCCTATGGAGATTTGCTGTTGTTGCCATCAGTAGACAATATATACATGTTCACCATTGCTGAGAGGAGGAGTGTGGTTGATGTGCATATCCCCCTATACAACTGGGGTGGACAGGATGGCAATTTTCCCACCTAACCTGTCTGATGCAGGTTGCCTATATCCATGGCATGTGTGTATGAGGTGTGCTTTACCCCCAGTACAATGTGAAATGTGTTGTTTCCTCTGACACTCACAACATATGTGGAGACACTATTGCAATTGTCCTTGGTGGTGTGGATATGTCTGATTTGTAGTCATAGTTGGCCTTACAGGAAGTCACCTGTGAACATACATGCTTGCTCAGATAGAGGTGGACTTGCTTACATGTAGTTGCCTGCACCTGAGTGTCCCTGTACAGCCAATATAGCAACCTATTATGTGGTTTGTGTATTGCTGCTGATCACCAAAGGGGATTACTCTAACCTTGGTGGAGGCTGGTTATACAGGTCAGGTACTGCTGAATCCATATAGCTACAGTGGATATAAAGTGTACATAACTCTGTTACAATACCTGGTATTTGTGCAATTGAAACATGACACCACAATAACGCATTTCAAAACAATTCCCACCTTTAATGTGACCTATACTATGTACAGTGCAAATGAAAACATAACAATCTAGTCTGTGGAAACATATGGAAATATTAATCAGTACAATAAGCCAGTTGAATGACTGCGCACACCCTTAAACTGATATGTTGTATATGCACCTCTTCAGATGGTTACAGCATTCATTTATCTTGGTTTGGACTCTAACATCATGGCACATCTTCACTTGGTAATAGTTGCTCACCTTCATAGAAACACATTTGATTGTTTTTCAATGGATTTTTACAGGCTAGGGGTCACATTCAAGATGAGAAACATTATGAAATGATTTTATGTGGTCTCTTTGTCATACAGCGCACAAACTTGGCATTCCAACAGGTGTGTGTAGACTTGTGATATCCACTGTATATAGGTGTTGATATAGCAGTTGGTGGTAGGCATGCACAGAGGGTCATAACACAGTTGGACACTTCTCCGATTACTACCTGAAAATCATGGCTACTCTATTACCAATATCAGTGTCAGGGCAGTGCAACAACCAGTAGCTGTACACATTTATGTCTCTTGTATGTACTGACACTCATATTACACACATGTGCAACATGCACAACCTATATACCTGACTGCTTGAAACCCATGTGATTAGTTTTGTGCCTTCCAGCTGAACATATACATACATACATGTGCTCAGGGGATACCTGGTATACATTTCTGTTCTGTGTTAGTATGGCACACTGTATTTACAGTCTTGCTGTTCAATCATACCTTTCAACTTGTTATAGCAGTACATCTGGACTATGGCACACATAAATGGGTGACAAAAGGGACATCAATATTGATACTGTAGTAATATAGCTGCACCATACATTAGTAAGTTGATTGCACAGTAGACTTTGACATCACTGTGATAACCTGTAAGATGTATAACAGTCATAAGTAGGCTATTATGTTACATTGTCATTGCTCACAGACTTGCCAATGGTTTAGCTGACATAACACAGGTATATGTGTATGCGACTACAGATATCAGTCAGAAAAGTTATTTTGGTCCAGCAGAACACTGTACAGTTGAATGTTATTAATTCAATATATCACATGCAGTTCAACAAACATGTCTGCAATAATACTTTACTATGCACATGCCCTATATAATTCTCTTAGATTTTCAAGACAAACATGTATCATACTCATATTCACAGGTAACATAAGGATATGGACAATATCCCATTAACTGGCCTAGCAGTGGCACAGTCACAACTGTTTGACAGATACCCTAGCGGTTGTCATATGTGAGCTGTCCTTTCCCAGGGTGAATCAGGCTCTTGAGTTGTGATCCTACCTCACAACCTCTTAGAGCATCACATCTGAACAAAGCCTACAATTATTGGGGGATAAATACGGACAGACTTTAAATATTCCTGTTACAAACTTAGGAAGTCTGTAAAATAATACATTTTGCATTACCATGATTATTCTTAAGGATGTGGAGTCATAAACTCATGTGTTTGTCATTACTTGATGACTTCAATCCTCAGCTATTTCCCAGAAATGTACAGATTTCAGGAGGAACAGACAAAATCTATGATGTGAAACTCTGGACATTCACTGAAGATCTGTACAATTGAGAGGTATGGCTGTGATCTCACTCACTGCAGAGAGGGCCAGATGCTATGGCCATAACAGCTGTTCAGCAGGACATTAGCAAAGCGAGTCTTATTGGGACATATATTCTTCCAAATCATACTTCCCATTATTACAGACCAAGTACTATATTCAATTACATGCTTACATCTTCCACTTACCTTTTTGTTTTTTATTCTCTTTTCTGTTTTTTCTTTTTATTTTCTTTCTTTCTTTCTTTCTTTCTTTCTTTCTTTCTTTCTTTCTTCCTCTTTCTCTGTATATGACAGGGATGGACCTGGTTTGAATAGGTGGCAGCATGGCTTTTGTAGGTAATGCTCATGACCAGGTGATGGCCTGTGCACCACGTGGTGTTCCCCACTTGCTAATTGCATGCAGAGCAGCTGTGTAGTTCTTCCAGTAGCCAATGTCATGGCAGCACACTCCTATAACTGAGTACTCCATGTGATAGCCCTTTCCCTTACCTGTGAGGAAGACATCCTGGAGGTGTGTGAGTTAATACCTCTTACAACAGGACTTGTGAAGACAAGACAAATGAATGGTGGAAAAGGTTCAAGACTTAGGGACAGAATGTGAGTATTGCTGTTATATGTTTAGAATACTGCTAGTTTAACAGCGTTTGTCTGAATATGCAACATCTGCATGGGTTTCAGTCTGACAAAGTTCTGTCTCTGAATAGCTCACAACTGTAAGGCTATCCACATAATGGCCACAGGTTAGCCTGTTATGTGTGGTCTGTTCCCTAGACAGGTGTTGTCCTTGGCAAATCAGTAGCATACTCTGGAGATTGCAGTCAGTAAATGCTAACATCCATTTGTTTTTCTGACTTTATATCCCTCAGAAAAGATATGTTACAACAAACCCTGTAAAACAAGCAGCTTTCTCAGTGTATAACAGCAATATTTCAAGTATGGCATTGTATTTCTGCCTCTGTCCACCAATTATGTCAGGCTTTGTCCAGATGTCATACAGTAGGAGGTTGATAGGTATAATAGTCTGTCATTATTTAGTTCTGTCATTCCTGCTGAGGGGAAAGGCTGGAAAACATGTTGGAGTCTGTACATGCAACAGGTTGGTGTATGGAGAATGCTCTTAAATGCCCTTGTAACATATGTTCAGTGGGGGAGAGTAACATCTTTAAAAACTAGGCTGTTAGAACATATGAGGCACATTACTAATAAGAAAGAAGACAGTTCTGTAGATGTACATTTGAATAAATCTCACCATGGGGACAGTAGTAGGTTCAAAGGTACTGTTTTGGAATATGTCTGTTCCTCAGTTTGAAAAAAACATTCATAAATAGACAATTGTTATGTACAGAATCAGTGCACTAATATTGAATATGATAATTTATCCCTTAGAGGATTAAATGAGGAGTGTATTTGGAGGCTGTGTATTTGATTATGTAATTAAGTGTTAATTGCTTCTTGTGATTAAGGCAAGTATTTCCTGTAATCTTTTCCTCTTTGAACGCTTTGGCCAAGACAGCAGAGTATAACAAACATGTGTGAATTACTGGCTGGTTGTATTCCTCTTTGCTATGTTCAGTCATTGTACTTTTTTTGCTAAGAGGTTGTTGTATGCCTGGCCATTATGTATGGCCTATCATGATTTTGTAGCAGTGTACTGTTCACTTATTTATTTGGACTGTGGGGGTAGCAGATGCTAGTGTCATGGGTCCTTTTGTATCCAACTGTGCATGCTGCCCCAGTTATGGTTAATCTATCAGCAGCATATGTTTGTATGGGCATTTTGAGACATGTATGTATATATGTACATATATATATATATATATATATATATATATATATATATATATATATATATGAATACACCTCAGTATTTATTGATAATATAGCTATATATCGTTATACACATATATGTACCTCCATACATTTCTATCTCTCTCTCTATGTATATGTTTCTTTTCAGATATATATATATATATATATATATATATATATATATATATATATATATATATATATATATATATATTTGTGGATACCAATCCTTCCTACTTGCACAGTGTCTCTTCCTTATTGTAAACTGGCTGTAAAGAAGGGTATGTTTGAGAAAACATCCTAAAGCCATATATCTGAGGTGGCTTACTAGTAAATTGCTTTGGCTATGGTGTGCAGGCTCCTGGGGTCAAGACCTGCAAGGGCTGTTTATTTTGTCACTAGGCAGAACAAGGACTGTTGGATACAGTGATTAAGGCAGTTTTGAGCAGCTTTAAGCGTGTTTGTGTGGGTTTGTGCAACGGTCAATGGTGCTAACGTATGGTTAAATGAATAAGCACTTGCACCGTGTAGGTTTCTCTTCCCACTGTGCAAATCTGCTTAGCATTTACATTTAAGCAATGCTTAAACCTGCTAAGCATAGCTCAGCCTTGGTAACCATTGGTCACATTCCAGTCTGATAAAATAGCAGGGTAATAGCATCTTTCTTCTTCTTTCGGCTTTTCCCCAGTTAGGGGTCATCACAGTGGATCACCTGTCCACTCATGATTGCCAGTGGAGTTTTACGGTGTTGAGTTGCCAGCCCAGCCTTCCACGGAAGGCACACACACACTCACGCACTCACACCTAGGGCCAATTTAGAGTATCCAATCCACCTACAGCATGTCTTTGGGATGTGGGAGGAAACCGGAGCACTCAGAGGAAACCCACATTACCACAGGGAGGGCATGCAGACTTTGCACAGAAGGAACCCCAGCCAAGGATCAAACCGGAGAACCTCTTGCTGTGAGGTGGCAATGCTAACCGCAGCACCACTGCAGCCGCCCAAGGTAATAACATCTTTAATAAGTGTATTTAACTTCCTGTACATAACATGCTTCTATGTGCTGTCATTATAGTAGCAAGGGATGTGACTATACTGTGTGGGACACCTACGTTTACATGGGTAGTACCACAATCTTTTTTCTTTATATTTGTTTTATACATGGGTAGTATCCCAGGTTATATGCAGTCACACTTGCATGTTACACCAGCTACAGTGCACTGGTTGTCAAAAATAATTTAACACATATTGTACCATTACTTTAGTTCTTTTAACAGTGCTTTTCAAAGTAAAAGTAGATTGCAGATTGTAGTACTAGAACCATATACCCCTGCATGCAAAGCTGGGACTCTGTGTACTGACTATCTTGTTCTTGGTGTTTGAGCTGTATGCTTTTATGTATACCCTATTGGATATTGATCTGATTTTATGATATTAACTGTTGACTGCTATGTTTTTTGGACATGTCAGTGAGGACTGCTGTAATGTAGTAATGGCATACCTTTCAGTTTCAGACTTCTATCTTTCAAAACATTCATCCTAATGCATAATCTGTTAGCTATCTACTTTCTGCCTGTCCTCTGTATAGATGTGCATATGTCAAGTGTTGCTATAGCCATACCACTATGTAGGTGCCCACATAGTATTGTGCTGTGTGCCTGGACACTGCTGCTAGTTCCAACATATGGGACATTCCTTAATGCGGGCCTTGCCCCTTTTCCTTGCCTGTGTGAGGGACATTACAGAGGTGGTGGGCTACAGATTCACATACAGTAAGTGGCAATACATCACAGTACATGTGGAGACAGCCAAAGAACATGCGGGACATATCCCCAGATTTGTGAACAGATGCTAAGTCATCAGTGATAATATACACATGGTGGATTGATAGATTGACAGAGTTTGTGTGGACATGCATTTAGTGAGCGACTTCATGACTGACAGTGATATGTCTCTGATATACCATTCCACTGGCATGCTGTCCACAGACTGGCCACATGTTTGCCTGTTATGTTTTGTCTGTTCCCCCGACAGTTGGTGTCCTTGGTAAGTTAGTCGTGGTCTCTGGGGAATGCAGTCAGTATATACTCACATCTGTAGGTATGTCTGTCATCATATTCCTCATAAAGGATATGTTACAACAAACCCAGTAACATCTGCAACTGTCTCAATGTATGACTGCAGTATGTCCACTCTACCCCTCTGTTTGTGTCTCTGTCCCCAAATGATGTCATGCTTTGTCTAGATGTCAATGCCAGATCACTCTGTAGTTCATGTAGAACACAGCCAGGGATATTGTCAGGTCCCATAGAAGCTGTATTCTTGGCCTTGGACAGTGGTGTTTTAACCTATGCAGCATTAATACTGGGTGCCTGGCAGTGTACTGGTATTGTGATTGGTTCTTTGTGGGGGAGAGAGAGGTAACGTTTACACTTAATATGTCAGCCAGTATATTGGCAATATTTGTTGGCTCAGTCTAGGAGGTACCATTGTCTAGTAGCTCAGGACAAATCTTGGTATTGCCATGCAGATTCTTTACATAACTGTAAGAGGCCTTGTGGTTGTCTTTACTATGTGCTCCAATTCTGTTTTCACAGCTAACCTTGTGGATTTCATGAGGGATCTCAACTTTTAATTGAGGCTGATAAGGTTTTTTTTCCAGTCTTGGGACTTCACTGTATTCCGCATCAGTTCCCTCCTTCTGTTGTACAGTTTCTTTATGGGTGGGGACCACCAGATTGTCTTCCTTTTTTTGGAGGTGAGGGTCTTGGTTGAATTGGGTTTGGCGGTATACATGCATTTGTGTACATGTTCATAGTGCATTGTGGTTTGATTCAGCAGTCATGCAACTAGTCTCCATTTGCATGGCTGCCATGAGGTTACCCACCCCTGTTTTTAGGAGGCCATGGTTAGCTTTGGATAGGCTTTTCATGGTGGTTACATGTGCATGGGGGGGGGCTGTAGATTTCCAAAGGTGATTATTTTGTGGTCAGATATAACAAGGGAGGAGTTAACTATTGGTGTACAGCAACAGTCGCCCATGTTAGTAAGGGCCAGGTCGATGTGATGGGCAGGTGCTTCGGTACATGGGTAGCTGTCCCAGTTAATGATGGGGTAGTTGAGGTCAACCAGTATGAGAGTGTTAGGTTAGACACTAATATTCTCCAGGGTGTTTAGGGACATGGAGTGTGAACCTCAGGGCATGTTTGGGGACCTATAGCAGGCTACAATCTGAACCACTGTCTTACCCAATGTTAGCTACACCTGCATGATCTGTCATGCATAATGTTGATCTACCACTCTGGAGGTGTGTGCATCCTTTATGAATATGGAAATACCACCACCTTTGAAGTTCACATCCAGTGAGTGCATTTTCAGATTTAGACTTCAAGAGTGCAGCAGCATGACCCTCAGATTTCATTTGTTTGATGTTTTTATATATTTATGTATATTTATGTATACACACACACACACACACACACACATATATATATGTGTGTGTGTGTGTGTGTGTGTGTGTGTGTGTGTGTGTGTATATTCATTCACCTTTCTATATATATGTGTGTGTATGCATATATGTAGATATAAATTTAGATGTATATCTTTCTCTCTATATATATTATGTATAGATTTGTCCACATATATGCATCTCCATACATATATACATGTATATATAGATAACCTGAATGATTCTATAGACTCCTTAATGTACTGTTGAAGGGCTATACTAACTGCTATGTTTGGAAAATCATCACTCTTTCATAGAGCTCATATGGTGTAATGGTACATTGCATTGATTGTAGTCTCCAGGACCCTGGGTTCAAGACTTGGCAGGACTTATTGTTATGTTGCAAGTCAGAACAGTTGCTGCTGGGGAGAAAGGGATAAGGGCAATAACTGAAAGAGGTCCCTAGTTTGGGCCCATTGACCCCCTTTTTGACGGCCTTTGGACAGATTTGTTGCAGTAAGAGGTTCAGAGTATGGATTTGATGTCTGACTGCACTGCGTATACATATATATATATATATATATATATATATATATATATATATATATATATATATATATAGCTTCATAGGTTGGTACTAGGCTATCGCCCTAGGGCCAATACAAGCCTAGCCATAACAATTCCCTGGATATTTCTTCACACAATATTTACTTCCCTGGACCCCTGTCTAGCAGGGTGGCTGACGTGATCCCCAAGGTGAATTTCCTATTTCCCATCCAGTCTTCAAAGTTCCTTTTGAAGAGGGCCAAGGAGGCACTCTGCTTGACATGTATGGGCAGTCTATTCCAGAGTATGGGGAGTGTCTGAGTCAGGCACCTATCCCTTCAGCATGTTTTGTTCATTGTGATGACAAGGTTTAGATCCATGGAGCATGTGGTTCTGAGGGACTGGGATTTCTTTAAGCGGAGCATGTCCAACAGATCAGGGTTTGACATGGCCTTCTTTGTTAAGCAGAGATCACCTCTGAATAGACAATATGCCACAGAGTATAGCTGGAGTTTTTTAGGCGGTCAGCATAGGACATCTGTTTTAGGCCTGTGATTCTTTTAGTGAGATATTTTTGTGGCCTTTCCAACTGTTGCAGATGTCTTGTGAGGTACATACCAAATGGGGTGTTGTACTCTATAATGGGTCTAATGAAAGATGCATACAGTGGGACAATGACCTCCTTTTTTTCTGGATGAAAAGCCCTTTGTGATGAGGTGTGCCACATAGAAGGATTTCCTGACTGTTGTGGTGATGTGTTTATCGAAGGTGAGACCACTGTCCACCTGTGTCCCTAAGTCTCTCATCACACTTTTGGTATTTAGTGTACTGCCACCTATGTTGTAATTCATGGGTACATGTTTTTTCCTAAAGTGGATAACTATACATTTCTTGGCATTAAACTAGAGCCCATGGCTCTGGCACCAAGCATCTGGTATATATATTCAGATAAATGTATATACACACATATATATATATATATATATATATATATATATATATATATATATATATATATATTTTTTTATTTTTTTTTTAATATGTAGAGTTAGAGTTAAAAGTGCTTAATATGTGTAGGCATCACTTAGCACCACACAAACAGGCTTACTCCCACTTACTACTGCTTATTCCCGCTTACCCCTGCACTAATTTCTTTAAAAGAAAAGAAAAATGGGGAGATAGGAAAGTGGTGAAAAAGGGGGCATGAAGAGGGACGAACAATATGAAAGATAGCTAGGGATGTGCAGGATGGGTGTAGGGAAGGTCCATAGCTGTCCATTTCTTCAAATGCAACAGCTGTGCATATATACTGTATTTGGAGTTAAATTTGGAAACTCAAACCCCTGAGAGAGGTGTGAGGACAACAATAATGTGTTGTGAAGCCAATTAGACCAGATTACATGTGTACAGTGGACACGTGCGTGAAATGGACAGCTATGTATGGGGCGACTTTTTTTGGGGGGAACAGATTTCCTTTTTTTTAAGGTGAGAGTGGGATATTGGGGAAGGACAGTAGGTTTATTTGGGGAGGTAGGTTGGGTAGGAAGACAGGCAAGACAGCATATGGGGCAGTATATGACACATATGGGGGGTAAACACCTTGGACAGGGAGGGGTGTTTGGTAATCAGAAGCCCACGAGCCCCCAAATGGATACAGTGGGACTGAGGACCCCACCCATGGGCAATCACCACTGCACCTTCATAGCCCCAAAGGTGGGTGTGCTGGGGGCTGAGCAGGAGGGGCAGGCTGACCCTCTAAATGTGCCACCCGGCCCTCAAGCTGGCATAGCAGAGCTCCCAATTCCCTGTGGAGCTCACTATCTACCTGACCCCGGACCTGGCTTTGGTGACAGGATCCTGTCCATGCCTGGGGGGATGAGCCCATCCCCTGAGGAGGTTCCAGCCAAAGGTGGGGCAGGACCAGCAGACGAGGATGTCCTAGGGTGGGTCCCAGATGTGCTGAGACCCGGTGCCGCAGCCAGATGAAGCGGGAGAGGTTGATCCGCTGGGATCGGCCTTCCCAGATATGCTATGGTGTTGCAGTTTTAGAACATATGTTGGTTAGTAATGGTAAACACATTCCAGGATTAGTTTTAACAGCATGCATGTGTATTCCCATTAACCCAAAACAACAGATTTGAAACATTTGCATAGCAAACAGAACACATGCATATATGGAACCACACTGGGCATTACACCGGCATGCAGGTTATATTGATAGCAACAGGCCACCAATGATAGCATTTGAACAGGAAACATTAATTTGAATACATTTCAACATTTGTAGAACAATAGGACACGTGTCCCAATGGTACGTTTGGTGGAAAACATACCCATTCATTTATGTGTTTTGATTATTGATGAAGATAAGGTGGGAGAGAGAGAGAGATGTCAATTTAACAAATGTAGATTCTTGCAGTGATCACAGCTTCAATAATCATTGCTCTAATCATTACTATACAGGTATTATTACAACAACCTATGGCCTTCGGTTTGGCAGTGGTATGTTTGTACACAGTCTACAATTACAGCCTTCTTATAGCTACTTTATAGCTTTTCTATCAGTCACCCTGGTTGTTGGCAGCAGAGACCAGTAGCTGTGACAGCAATATACTTTTGAACATTTCTTGGGAGAGACCACTTGGTGTATGTACTTATCTTGCTGTAATTTCCAGCCTTGGGGTTGGACCATGGGTGTTAGACACAGTATAACTACAGCCTTCTTATAGCTACTTTATACCTTCTCTTACCTGGAAGACCCATGGAGGAAATTTATGTTAACACTACCTGACTGTTTCCACACACATTCACAAAATCCTAGTTGAAATTATGCATACAGCTTACCTACACTCCTGGGATTCAAACAGTGGCTGTTTCTGCTAAAAATACAAGTTTGTGTTTCATTAAAACAAGCTATTTTGGAACTGCTGCATCTTTTTTGAATGTTTTATGTTTAATTCTCTCTTGGTTGTACAATCTGACCTTGTAATTACAACATTCTTATACATACATTCCTATACATACCTTTTGACATGGCACAGTGTGGAAAACAGTGTTTAACTCAACATTACTATTCAGTTATCAGATCTTGGTGAATGAAACATTTCATATCAGTTAATCTCGTCTCTTACAGAGGCACTATCTTTGACAGATGAGACTTGATTGTTTGATGCTTTCAGAGCTATAGTTGCTGTGCATAACCTGTACACTTTTCAATTTATACCAGAGTAAACACAACCAGTCCAGGGTTTTGAATTTTATTGACAGGCAGTTACTGTTTTATTTATATATAACCTAGATGACACTATTACTGTAATATTGTCTGGTTTATTCAGTACAAACCATATCCATTTTTAATATTGCCAGGTGACATTCTACTCCTTTATACTTATTTGGTATGAATACTATAAGTTAGATTGTTATTCACATGCCTTGTGACACAGCATTTGCAACCTGTTTGCATGTGCTTCCTGGTTCTCAGCCCACTCAGTTGGAGCTGTAAAGAAGATAGAGAAACATTTATGCATATCTATCCATCACATACACAGGCTAGACTTTGGTAAACAGTTAATGATATGAATGCTTACACATGCCTGGGACATCACCCCTCTGCCATGCTTCTTGGACTCACTGGTCCAAGAGCTCCCTCTTCCTCTGCTTAAGGTCGGCATAGTGGTGCCAGACCTGCTCACCAGTCTGAGGGATGCCAGTGTCACTGGTGAGATCATGGGTGAGACTTTCCCAGGCCTCCGCTTTGTATTGGGAGCCTTGGTACTGGTCCTGCAGCAGTCTCACATCATTGTTTTAACAAGGAGCCCTACCATGACCTTGGACTCCTCTATGCCCCAGTGCTGCACCCGAAAGTGCATACCCTCTCCAACACCAACCATACTGCCTACAGTGGGGAGCTACATCCAGTTATGAGCTGTGTTTCTACCTGCAAGGTTTAAATATGGCCAATGTCCCACACTTTTCTGTGATTGGACAGTTTTGAATATGCTGAGCTAAGCTAAGCTATGGGCAAACCTGCTTAGATAAGGTTGGCAGTGTTTAAAGGGGCAGGTTCAGCACTGCTTACCAATGGGCAAATCTGCCTAGCTGGGCTACTCATTGCTTAGCATTCATATTTAAGCAATGCTTACACCCAGTAAGCATGGCTGCGCAATGCTTAGCAATGCTTATGTTTTATTTTATAGCCTATCAGATGTATGGGATTAGTTCATCATTCCTGACATATTAAAATTTTGTTTACCTTCCCTGACATCCACTATGTGCTTTCATTACATTTATTCTTGTGTTACTATACTGTATGGGACACTTGCGTTTATATGGGGGTTTCACGTCTTTTCTGGACTAAAATCTTATTTTTGGTTCTGCTACACTACCCTGGCTGATTGATATTATGTACTACCTCATTTATTACAACATATGACTTTTACAATTTTTTTTCACTTATAAAAGTGAAAAGACTTCACTGGGGCTCGAACTGTGAATGCCTGCATATAAAGCTGCAGCTCTAACTACTACACTGTTTTAGATTACTTGTTTAGTTGATATTTTCCTATTTAACTCTGTCAGATATTTAAGCTATGCTAAGCACAAGTGCAAGAAGCACACACCCACTCAGCTATGCTTAAACTTTATTGCGGCCTGAAAAAAAAAAAAAAAGCCTTTAGCCTGTTTTACTTCAAATCTTTTATCTTTTCTAAAAATATATATATTTTGCTCTCTTCATACCCATCACTGTGCTGGGTAAAGTTCCTCGACATAATATATTACCTGACTAATGTTTATATTTGTCACTGCTAACTGTTGCTCAAAATGACTGAAACAAAAATCTTCCTGTTGTTACCCTAATGCTTACTGCGGTTGAAATAACAAGTGTAGCTGAATGTATAGTTATCAAAACGTTTTTTTATGAATATATAGTTATCTATTTTTATTCTTTGTATAAACTGTTCTTTTCTCTGAGCTTTTCTCCTCAGGCCTCTACTGACTGAAAATGGACATATATCCAGTTACTAGCCTGATCAACAAATGTAAAATAAATGTAAAATAAATAAATAAATTTTATATATATATATATATATATATATATATATATATATATATATATATATATATGTAGTTCAATTTTGTTTCATTTTAATGGGATAACAGGTTTGGCATTAGCATGAATTTTTGGATGTGTATATGACGAACAGTTGAGTTTAAGTCTGCACATCCTTTGAAAATTCATGCTAATGCAAAACCTGTTATTATGTCAACTTTCTGTTTGTAAGAGCTATATTTAAAATGTGTCCCTATTTGTCTCCTCACATTTTCAATTTTGGCCAGTGTTTGTGCTCTACGGGTTTGAGAGGTATCCTATCTCATTCTGAATTGCTGAATGACAATTCTGGAGTGCAGCGGGTATGTGTATTGTGACAGCACTGCTCTCAGACACACCCCCTGCACTCGCACACAGAACTGTGTCTGTTTTAGAGCACAGCAGCATGCCTTCATACATATGTATGGGGCACTGTCATGCTGCATGAGAACGGTCCCTTCCATGCAGGAATAAGCTATTCCTGCTTGAAAATTTGCTGAATCCCAAGGATGGTTGTCCATTATCTCCTGTATTGTCTGCTTTGACCATAGAGTTATTAGCTGTCTCTGTTCAAAACAACTTTAGAATAAAAGGTATAGAAGCACCAAATAGCTACAATTCAAAAATAATGTTATTTGCATTCTATTAACTTTTTCATATTCACAAACAACATTAAAAGAAATAAACTTACAATTAATAAATGTCAGGCATAATCAGGATTAAAATGTAATAAGTCAAGGTCACAATACTTACTTTTGAATAAAAATAGAATAAAACAACTGCGTAAAATATTACTGGTAAACAGACTTCAATGTTAAATATATAGGTATAAATATAACAATAACATTAGAAGAAACTAAAGACATAATCCATAAAAAAATCCTGGAAACCATTACAGATTTCACTATCAAATGGAAAAATTAAGACACCCTAAGAGAAATACCTGTAAGCATCTGTGGATGTCAGACCTATAGTCTAATGACTAGCTTTCTTTGTTCTGGCAGATGAAGGGAAAAGATTTAGATTAACTGGTTGACTTACTAAAAAATATTTAATCCTAAACCACTGAAATAGACCACAAGTATAAATCTCACCCGCATACAAAAAAGCTTGCTGGTTCTATAAATGAGTATGTGGCTACACTGAGAAAATTAATCCAAGGCTGTGATTATGGATAGAGATTAGATCAAATGTAGATAGGCATAATTTTGTGGAATTAATAATAAGCATAATAAGCACACACAAAGACAGCTGTAGTTATGTAATGGCTTGTAACACAGTATAAAAGCAGAAATGTAAACTTTGTTATCCAGTGGTAGTACAAAGAGTAGCTAAGGCTGCAAAGCTAATGCATACTGTATTATAGTTGCGTTGGTAAACAGCATACAGCTGTAGACTGCAAACACAAGCTAAAAATTCAATGCTTATGGCAAAATGGCAGCAGCTTAAATAAGGAAGCATATTTTAAGAAAGCGTGTGCTGGAGAGCTGAAAGGAAATGTAGTATTGATTACTCACAGAAAGTTTTAGCTGAAATGTGCAGCACAATGATTGCAAATAAAAGTTTTCTGGTACACAGCATAAACATTCTGAAAATTAACCCATTCCTGGTTGACATTACCCTAGAAGAGAAGTCTATGAGCTTTGAATTTCTTAGTGGGAAAAGTATCACTATTCCCTATAATGAATGAACTGAAATTTAAAGAAACCAAGTGCAACCAACTGATACTTTATTGAAAAAAAATTATATATATATATATATATATATATATATATATATAGCTGCGGTAGCGTTGTCGCCTCACAGTTAGACGTCGCCCGTTCGATTCTCAGTTAGAGTGTCTACTGTGTGACGACATGCATGAGTGGGCGTTCCTTCGTTGAAGGTTGTGTGTTCTGCCCAGCAAGCCAGCACGTAAAACTCTACTGCCAACCATTAGCGGACCGGAGTTCCGCTGTGGCGACCCCTAAAGTATATATATATACCCTAGACAAACTGGGGCTTGATGATGCAATTATTGCTTACAAGGAACAAAATAAACAATTCTCTTTGATATCACTTGAAGTAATTTAAGCTGCAGAAGTATATTGCATCTATATTATGAAACTGACATTTCTGACAAAAGTGATTATAAAATATAAAGTTGCAGTCACAGATGACATGAGCAGATTAAAGGGGAACATAGCCAGTATGCATGTGCCAGCAGGGATCAAATCTAGATTTCTCAGACACAGATCTGTTCTTTAAGATAAAGGAAGAATGAATAATTATATGAAGACAGAGTAAGAAATAAATACATTGGTGAAAGAAACATCATAGCTGATACATGAAATAATCAGAATGGACTGGTGCTGCTGTAGTACCTGTACTGGAACCTGATATAACTATTATGTAGTACATGGAGTGCTGTTATTATGCTCCATTATCCAGAAAAGGCACATCAGGTAAAGAGTTCTATAGTGTAAGACCAGATCTTAACAAATGTTAAGCATCTCCAGCTTCAGTTGTTAAGATAGAGATTGCGTTAGGCAGTTAAACCTGCCATTAATGCCCAGGAAACAACAGTAGCAGAATAAAAAACAGATTTGTTTCTTGTTTACTGTTTGTGGCAGTAATGTGTCCCTGACTTTCTAACACAACAGAAACTCCTACATGTTTTTTTTTTCTGATAGTGTTTGCTAAGTGCTTTATGGCTTTGAAAGTCTGCAATACACTTAGTTTCTTTTTTCCTGTAACTGATAGTACACAGAGCAGATAAAGTTCCTTGCATTATAGAGAATTATGAGTGGGTCTCTGATTGTAACCCTTTATTATTTATTCTTGACATGGATGCCAACATTCACCTCTCAAGAGTTTTTTTGGCATCCATGTCAAAAACTCATGATAAGCGGGTTATGATCAGCAACCTGCTCAGAATCCTCTATGTTGTATGGAGATTTTAAATCACTGAGAAGCTTGCAGTATAACTGAGAAAGAAACAACTCTAGAAGAAAGAAAGAGATAAAGAGAAAAAAATAAAGTATGTTAATCACAAACCAAGACTGAAAGGCAGAACCCAGATGGTAAGGGAATCCGCAATGCATACCTCAGTACAGAAGGACATATGAGTAAATACATAAAGGAAAATTTGGTATAAAGAAAAAGACACACTGGAAATAAATAAATGTGATCACGTTATAGTCAGATAATTATAATAATCCTAGTTGGTATGGCAATGTTCAGACCAAAACCACTAACATTCACCTCTTTAGTCAGTGGCTTTACTTAAAACACCAGCAAGTCACTGGCAAACAGATGCAGCAAGTGATAACTTACATGGATAGGCACATCAGCCACATGGTGCAGTCATGTATACAGTACCAGTGCCACACTCATCTGGTTTCCACTATCTTGTACAGTCTTTATGTTTGTTACTTGGCATCTACTGCTTGCCAAGTTGTACACTGAAGTAGTCTGTTTTGGTCATCAGATAGGCAGCTGTAATGGAAATCATGTCGGAATGTTAGACATTTTTAATGCATTAGGTGGCAGTTACTTTAATTTAAAGAAAAGCAGAATTTCCTTTGAATTTTTTTTCAGTGTAGATTCATCTTCATGAGTCTGACTTGCTAAACATGAATAGATTTAAAATATATCTCGGTTGCAATCACTGACTGAAGATACAATTCACAGCTGGGAAGTTTGTGTAGATTAGATAACACTTGCAAGATAAGAAATTGGCTACTTTATTCCAAATGTAATGGTACAAGGAAAGAAATAGTTGAAAAGTGTTGACAAAATATAATGTTACAAAAGCAGAAAATCGGATGGAATTACCTGTTTCCACTCTCTGATGAATACAAGCTTTTCAGAATTAAAGTTCAAGGTAGCCTGTTTCTATTTTAAAACACGTTTATTAAATTATCACTTTTGACACAGGCAAATTTATATTTATACAAGAAGTCAATTACAGAAAACTACTTTAGCAGTTTTTAAATTTATAGAGAGATGTCTGATTTAGAATTTAGACTGTGGAATTTGTTTGGTAAAGTAGAAAACTAACTAAAATGTATTGTGGTATGTAAGCACAGGCTAAGTATGCATATGGTATTGGAATACAGCTCACTATACCTTATATCTGTGGTGCTATTACTTTGTATATGCATATTACTCTATACTATACTAGATTAGACTATTATATGACAGTTTTATTGTAAGCAATTCCAGTTTTTTACTGTGTGAATAGAATTTGGAAGAGAATGTTACCTTGGTTAAATGTATATCTGTACATTATTTGTTATGTATAAAGCTATCAACGTGGTAGCTTCCCATATTAAAGGGCATTCTAGTACAGAGGAGACAGAGTGAAAATTGGCAGTGTGCTTCACTGAAGAAAAAAGGAGAACAGTTTTGTTTCACGTCTGTAGAATCCGTGGACTTTGTGAAAAAATGGCTACTGTAGAATTTCCTTCTTTATCAATGGCCTCACTCTGGCTCTCACTCTCTCTCCCATTTACACACCATGTGGTACATCAGACAATGAGCACCTTTCAGCGTGCATTGTTTCTGTAGCAGTTACAGGTTTTACAGGCTCAGGTTGCTTGCCCAAGGACCAGTCCTCCTTAGAGGGTATAACAAATAGTCTACCTAGCTGTAAAGACTTTGGAGGAGATAAAGAAATGGAAAGTTGAGAATGTGTAAACAAAATTGTCATGGTTTTTATTTAGTTACAGAAGTACACCTCAGATGATAAGATGTTTGTTTCCTGTAGAAATGCACGTCACAAATGCTGAGTTCCATATTTGGCTTGCTTCTACTAATTTAGTAGAATTTGAAGAAATAATGGTGTCAAAAACTGAGTTATGATAAATGTAGCAAGCTGAGAACTTTGAAACCTGGATATGAAGATGTGTGAATGTCCGTCTTTATAGTCTCGGGATGATGAAATTCAAGATTTCAGTATTTTGAGATTATAAAGTGAATCTATATATATATATTTTAAATGTTGAAATTCTGAAATCTCTACTTTTAAGAAAGATATGGTAGAACAATTAGGAAACTAAATGGATCCCAGGCATAATTGCCAATTGTACTAGACCTGTATTGTTTATCATGGACAATGGTCATGATTCAATCAAGGAAAGACACATACATCAAATAAGATCTGGATTTGTAGACAGTATACTAGTTTACAAACCAAGAAAAAAGTCATGGATGATTTGTTGAACATTGGAATAGTTTCTCACATTTGCTATCAGAGACTGCTGATACACCTGTGTCTGTTGTGACTAAAGAAAGTGAGAAGTCCTTGCCTTGTACCGGATATGACTGAGGGCATACATTCTTCAAAATCTACAGATTTGCTTTTTAATGTGGACCACCCTCTTATGTCCTGATCATTGAAGGTGTACCCATCTTTTTTAAAAAGACTATATTGGATAGAGGCAATGTTAATTTCTTGGAAACAGCATGAATGCACTTTGAATTTACTGAAGGATGGCAGATATTTTAGTTAGAAAATGATATGCAAATCTTGAAACTATAAAGAGCAGTCATATTACTTTTAAAAGTTACTGTGAAAATGTGCAAAATTCTGAATTTTCAAACCTTATGCACATTAACCAATTTTTTTAAGCACTGAAAAATATAAAGTGTATATAAGGAATGGACTCTAATACTGTGTGTATTCACCTTCATGGCAAGCTGAAATTCTATTTTTTCAAAACATATTAATCTGTGAGAGCCTTAGAATTAGTTTCTAGATGAAACATGTTTGAATCTACCTTCACTATGTCCTGCTTCCTTTCCTTTGGTACATGTAGCCTGTAGGCTGCTTATATATCTTTATTACCTCATTACTTTTTAGTCTTCTGTTGCCTTGCCATAGATTTGGATTACTATTTAAAGCATTAAACACATTTACTGTGATGATTTTTTCTATTAAGATATAATAATATGATTTAAAAGTCATTGACTATAAGGTGTATGTTATTATTAACTGAAAGACCTTTCTTCCGTGTTGACTTGAAATCTATTGAAAACTTACTTATCATGGATGCATATCATGTATTAAGCACTACTCTCAAAAAACCCAAACTATTTACAAACACATAAATGAAACATAACGTTTATGGTTTAGTTAGAAACTTAACTAAACCATCCATCCACCACCTCTCCAATACTAAAAGACACAAATTATCCATCTCTGCTTAGAATATAGCATAAAAACAAAAGCATTATTAAAGCAACTAAAGAAATCTGCATCCATGAAATATACATTAGAATGAGTGTCCAATATATCTGAAGCTATATGAATGTCACATATAATATCACCTCTAATACATAGATATGCCAGTAATACACATCAGATCAAAGTATGTATAAACATTAGAAGCTGAAGGTTAAACAGATTGTCAATATTTCCAATATTTTTCAGGAAACATCAGATGATTTAACCATTTTGTCAGTAATCTATCTAATATTTTTCATGTAAAGATCTGTTGAATATATATATATATATATATATATATATATATATATATATATATATATATATATATATATAGTGTTGTCGCCTCACAGTAAGACGCTGTCCACTTCGATTCTCAGCTAGAGCATCTTCTGTGTGGTGACATGCATGAATGGGCATACCTTCGTTGAAGGTTGTGCATCAGGGTTGGTAAATCGGCATGTAAAAATCAACTACCAATCATTAGCGGACCGGAGTTCCGCTGTGGCGACCCCTAACCAGGAAAAGCCGAAAGACACAACATATATATATATATATATATATATATATATATATAAACACTTATTATAACTTAACTATTATATTTTGCAGTTATACACATATTACTCATATGCCTCACAACCCTCTGTTTAGTTACTAAAGGTTTAATTATTTAACATAAGTCTGATGTTAATATGCATATTGCGTTTTCTAATGCAGCTCCTAGTTCACTTGATGTCATTTAGTTACTAACAGTGTCATTGAATCTGCAGAATGTAGGCATCTATAAGACAACATAGGCATTTTCAAAGGTGTTAAACACTATTATCAGAACTAATTATTTAGCATTTAAAGTATCGAAGTAAAGGAGAACAGAATTTCAAGTGAAAATAATTTTAATTACAACCATTTAACAAGTTCAAAAGGTCAAATTATGTTATTACTGTTGTTTCCTCAAGCTTCAGCTTCATAAACTTGCTAAAAAGTATCTAAATAGGCTCATGCACAACAGAAGTTGTCTCTAGTGAAGAAAAAAGCATTTTTGGTGTGAAATTCAGATCTTGAAGCTTTTAGAGTTTACAGAAAGTAAAAAAAAAAAAAAAAACTGCTCAAGCTGCCTTGTCAGTGCATGTCATGAATCTCCACAATGAAAACAGTCACAGAGACCACCAGTTTCTTCACAAAACATCAATATCATGAAAAAATTAACCCTTTCATATAAAGACAGCTATTTAGAAGTAACAACAGCTGTCTCACCAGTTAACCAGACCAAAGAGAGAGAGAGAGAGAAAAGAACCTAATATATATATGTGTGTGTGTGTGTGTGTGTGTGTGTGTGTATAAAACCTATATTTAGCTATCTATAAAACACCATTAATGTACTGTATTAATCTTTATATGTATCTAAACAAAGAGTCTAAAACATCTAGTTAGAAACATTAATCAGAAATATCTTGTTACTCCACCACTGACGCACTAGAAAAAATGCACTTTGGTATTAAGTCAAATTATACTATTAATGAAGAATTAGAAGACATACATCATTTGTAGATATTTAAAACAGAAAAGTATGCAAAGTACTTATAATGGATAAAAGAGAGAAAAGGAACATTAGTAATAAAAAATAGGAAGAAAGAAGAGAGAAAGAGAGTGAATGTTATTTAAATACTCAGTACTGTCTGTAATTAGAAAAAGCAGAT